>NC_081761.1:5859381-5989381 GCF_963082965.1 Carassius carassius
TATACCAGCCTGGATCAGTAACCTGAACACATACACACAAGAAAACTTCATAAAAACATATTTAAACACACTAAAAGACTTATTCCACAACACTATTCTTAAACAGTACAAAGTTTATTGATCGATACATAAAAAGAATAGTTCTACAGTAATTCTAATACACATTTTTTAATGTTTAAAATAAAAACTTGAAGTAATTATCAATTTGCAGTCTAAAATATGTCCTTCACACCCATCCAACCAAACACACATTCACATTGATCCATAAACAACCTAATATGTGCGTCGAGTGATGAAATCACTAATTAACGTTGTGCGTCACTGGGCAGTGATGGCACTGTCCATCAAAGGGAAAAACGAGGACACGCGCTTTGAATCTGTGTGTGCGGATCTAATGAATGAAGCCTCCGGGGACTGATCAGACAATCCACAGTGCCTTTCATTTCTCTCATCATCCCCGATCCCTTTGCTCCTGACCTGTCTTAGCACATCAGTCATGCAGTTTTGTGTCAGTGAGCTAAATGCTGTGTCAGGATTTTGCAGCATCAATGTCTGTCCCCTTGTAAAGAATTGAAATGAAAGCAATAATAAAACAAGTATAATTCCTCATCAAAAAAAATAAATCATAACATCCTCTGAGTTTTTGATGAGACTTTACCTCCATTATTGTTCCAGTAATAAGTTTTAAGGTTTTTAAAAGCTGTCTTTTAAGCTCACAAACTATATAAAATAATAATGAAATATCATTTATACTGTTTTTGTGGAAATAATTTTGGAGAAAAAATATATTTTCAGAATTCTTTGATGAAGAGAACGTTTAACAGAACAGCTTTTTTGTGACAATGTAAAGGCTTTACTGATCAAATGAATGATTCTTTGTTGAAGTGAATGAGTCCTACTGAATTAAATACTGACCCCAAGTTTTTTTAATTGTAGTGTATATACTACATAAAATTATGTTCAATACAAAAGTCCTTTGGGTCCAAATTGTGAATCATTTCACAAAATCTTTCAAGATTGTAAAAATGATATTTAATCAAATAATTGTAATTAAAATCAATATAAAGGCAATACAACAAATTCTGCTATAATAAATACATGCTAAAATACAATATAAATAATATTTATTTTCACATTAAAAAGACTTTAGGGAGGGAATGTGTTTAATTATCATGACTTGAAGGTAATGCCACAAAACTAAATTATAATTTAACCAGAATTATGAACATATATTTCCTGTTTTTTCTTCTTTGGGTTTTGGGGTGAAATATGAGCCAGACATAGGTTGTATGCACATAACCTTATTTGTAAGATGTAACCTTAATGATGACTTCAGTGCATACAGTATGTGTAGCAATAAAGTGCAAAAGGGCAAAATCCAGTGAGCACCTACTTGATGATCTCGATATGTCCATTCTTTGCCGCCAAATGGAGTGGACTGATGCCATTAGGATCAGAGGGCTTCGGTTCTAACATAGCAGCACACATGTTACTGTTCAGGAGCAGCTGCACCAGCTGTAAAACACACAGAAAAGATACATACATACTGCACAAACACAGCTTACACAGGTGCGTCATTCCTGTTTGATCTGCTATATTTTCATTCTTTCATTCTTTAGATATTTAAAGGGATAGTTCACCCAATCATTTACTCACCCTCATGACGTTTCAAAACTTTTTTTTTCTTCTGCTGAACATAAGATATTTTGGTAGTCAAATAGTTGCTGGTCTCCATTGTCTTCTATATTATGGGGGAAAAATGCTATGGAAGTTCATGGGAACCAGAAAACAATCTGGTAACCAATATTCTTCAAAATATCTTCTTATGTGTTCAGCAGATAAAAAATTCAGACAGGAATGGAACAACTTGAGGATGAATACATTTTGCCAGATTTAATTGGGTGAATTGTGCCTTTGAACAGGAATGATACAGATTAATAATACACACTAGCAATGTAAAATGTGGCATATTTAACCAAGATAGCTCATTTTCATCTATAGTCCCCTGTGTAGGTTGATGTTTAAAGATAAAAACTGTATATAAAGTAAATACACAATTGTCATACCAAAATCCTTATTAATGTCTCAGAACAAAAAGTAGACTGAAGGGATGTATATAAATATTTATATGTCCCAAAAATGTTGTATTTAATAACCACCTAGATAACCACAGTAATTCAGGTGGTTTCCACTTAAATATCTGTGTAGAAAAAAGGGTTTGATTAAACGCTGGCACTGCTGCCCAAAAAATCAATCCATTATGTGCAAAATAATGGATTTGTTCAACAGAATTTTACCTATAAAAGTGCACTATATATTCTACTATATATGAAAGCTTTTTATTTTATGCTGTTCAAAATGTTTTGTCAGTTACTGGTGTTGTAAATATATTTTTATGGAATAGCAGGCAATAAAAGTCCTACTACCTGACAGATATCACCGTGAGAAGTCACACCTGTCTCTCTGACAGCTTTAAGCTCTGTCAACAGCAAAAGGGATTCGATCGCTATTGTTTAGCCAATCAGAAGACTTTGAGTCACTTTTACCTGTCAGTCACTTTGAGTGTTCGGATAAGCTGACATTCAGTTGCTGACATGTTTTTGGAGATATAATTCAATATCTGAGTCTGGCTGGAAGTTATCAAAACAGAACATTATATACGGCAACTTTCACACAAAAAAGATCTGCCTTTTTTAAGTACAAGAAATGATTTAATATGACAAATAAAACAGTGTGTCAATAAAACAAACATGAAAAGTTAAGAATAGTTCCCTCAATGATTCACCCTTCAAACCCAGAAATGTATTTCTTCTAGAACACAAAACAAGGCTTTCAAGCTTCAGATGGATGCAAAAACACCATAAAAGCATCATACACTCATAAATTCATATATAGCGCAATATCCCTAAAGCTGATAGATTTAAGTGAGGAACAGACTGAATTTAAAATCATTTTCGATGGATCCAGACAACTTCCCTAGCTCTCCTTATTGTGTTCACATGAAAAGCAGTGATTCATTTACAAATAGAATCGAATCCCACTCCCAAATGGAAATTCAGTGATTCAGTTACAATGGTTAACTGCTCACTGAGGTGAAGATCATCAGTAAATTACATGAAGTAAAAGTTCCAGAAGGGAGTTTTTGCTGTGATGCCAAAAGCATTTTTCTCAGTGTGAAAAAAATATATTTAATAAAATGAAGAACGTTTTTTGCGGTGGAAGGATTCCATGGATGGAATAAAAAGCTCTTCATGAAACCATAGATGCCAATAAAGAACCCTTATTTAGAGTCAGTTATTAAATCTAGCTCTGTCTTTTCACATAAAGCTATCATATGACTTTAAATGATTTGGTATAGTGCACACATTTTTGGCTCTATTAATATTGTGAAATAGCATCCAGTACCATTTTAAAAATTCCCCTGTCATGTTCCATGGAAGAGAGAAAGATTTGAGGTTGAGCAAATGGTGACAGAATATTAATATTTGGAGGAATCATCCCTTAAAAAAAAAAAAAAAAAAAAAAAAAGTTCTAATAAACTGCTATGACAATCTCTTGTGCTCATATGGAAGCAGTGAAAACCGGGCTGTGAGTGAATAAGGGGTTTCCTGCATTTGGCTGAGAACGTGAGAAGAGGTGTAGTTCCCACAATCCCACAGGGGAGCACCGTTTCTCATCTATCTATCACAAACCCCCACATACATGCAGACAGACCCGCACAAACACAGCGTAACTGACCGTGACTCGTCCAAATTCACAGGCCAAGTCTAGAGGGGTTTTCCCAGCATGGTCTCTGAGGCAGGGGTTCGACTGATGTTGGATCAGCATCTCGCTCTGCAAATACACACAGTACAGTACGGTGAGTATGTGTGTGTGTACAGCATGAGTCTAATTGTGTGTGTGTGTGTGTACTCACTCCTTCATAATGGCCATGCTGTGAAGAGAGATGTAAAGGGATCTGTCCCTCATCTGATTGGCTGTTGACTGATGACCCCGCCTTGAGCAGCATTTTCATGGGCTCACACTTGCCCTGCCAAGCAGCGTAATGTAAGGGCCGCATCCCTTCAAAAAAAGGGTTTTGATAATTGATTAATCTGTGTTTTACATATTCTTACATATGAGACTAACTGGACTCAATAAATACATCTGTATGTGTATTTGGTGCTGTGTGTTTGTACCGTTCTGGTCTTTGATGTCTACGATGGCTTGTGACTCAAGCAACAGTGAAATCACCTCCACGTTTCCATTAAGAGCAGCATGATGCAGGGCAGATAACCTATAAAACAAAAGCACACAAACACATAATGCATTAACCATTTCTACTGACATTTAGAATCTGTATAAGTTTCTGGAGGGAAACCTGTGGAATAGATTTAAATATGAAAAGTCTCATTGTGAAAGTAACTGATTTACTGTCCAGAACATAATGCCACATTTCATTGTGGCAATAGTCAGTGTTATTGGGTGCAATTTTTAGAAATTCAATTAACCCACTGTATGTCAAATATGTATTGAAGCCCATTCCTGCCAATTATAACACGGAATGTCATGAGATAAAAAGTTTATAAAAAGCCTAGTATGATCTATGTCAAAATTATGAAAAGAACTCTTATTTATATTATCTTATAATTCCAAATGCTTAAGTCGTAATTTCAACTAAGATATAATTATGCCAAATTACAACAAAAATTTAAAAAAATCTCTTTAATTGTGTAAATCTTTTAGCCTTTAGAAATACTGAATGTTCAAAACAGAATTAAAAGTGGGACCTACATAATAGGTATCTAAAATAAGTTAAATCCTTTTTTAATAAAATATATTGACTCGCTGTTGCATCAAAGCACACTACAAGCTAGATATTTTGATGAAATATATAATAATCATTGCACATTTTAAAGATTTTTTTTTAAATTCAGTTATACATTTTTATTTCATAATGTAAGCAGAGATACAATTGCTCAAAACCCTAAAGCCATGATAAAATCTGATATGGTAGCTGTCAGCTAGCATCTGTCATTCATGTTAACATCTAACCAACAACCAAGCTATTAGATAGATATAACTATGGATTCAAGACAACAGACATTCAGGCAGCAGAAGACAAAACATTTTTGATTTTGATATCTCAAACGATCATACTAATTTTTTTAGTGCGAGAGAGAGCATTACTGTGCATATTTGGATGAGTGGTGGCCTGAAATTTTGTGCATTGCAACTGCCCTCAGTCATCATATAACATTCTAACATGTAGTTGAACCATAAAGACCAAAAATATTAACATTTTCTGTTGAACAACATGTATTCAACATGTATTTAAAATGCAAATAAATAAGGAAAACAATATGATGTGTAGAACTTGAAAGAAGCAACTGGGACTGAATGGCATGAACTATTATTCTGCAAAACATCTTTAGGTGTATCTGTGCGGGTCTACTAATCACTAGGCCTGTTCTTATCATATGGTTTAAATCTTCTTTAAAACAGCCTATATCTCCTCATAATACCCTAATCCTAATATCTAATTTCCAGCCCAAGTGCTTTCAGCCTCCAGCGTAACTTTTTAGAGAGTCCCTAATCGGACTTCACTGCACTCAACACTTCACTCCGATCCCTCACTGCCTAACTGAGCAGGAGGCTATGACCTACTTCCATGAGTAAGAGATATTTCTCTGCCAGAGCTCCAAGCCACGTGTGTACACACACACACACTCACACTCTCTCTTACTCTAATACACCGTAGCATTCTAGTAACAACACACCTGTATTCTGCACTGTAGGAATCTTTTAAAAATTCATACAGTACAAAAGTTCATTCAACATCATAGCCGACTGTCCAGCAGATAATTTAACCATGAATTGAAAACAGACGGTATGGTACTGACGTCACCAAGCACTCTTAGTTTTCAACTCCTTTCCTCCAACCACCTAACAGTCATTTGGTTAAATACAATTCACAATCCAATTGCTAAATAATATAAAGCCCTGATCTGTGTCACCTGGAAATATGTCACATTAAGTTGCAAATGCAGTTTCCTGTTGACCTTAATACAGGCAATGGCCACGGAATAGTCCACATCAGCTGATCACTAATTGAAAGTGCATGAGTACAAATGAACCTCACCCGTCTGTGTCCTGGAAATTCACATTCACTTTCTTAGCAGCACCCAGGAGCTCTGAAAGGGAAAACAGAAAACAGTTTTGATTAGTTTTAATCATTATAATTGTAAGGAAAAATGTTGAATTAATTTGGCCAAACTGAGACATTTGTGTGTGTGTATATATATATATATATATATATATATATATATATATAAAGTAAAACATTGAAAATTAATATAATTTAGTATTTCTAAAAATGCACCAAATGTCAGAAATACTGGAAATTCTGAAAATATACTAAATGTTGATAAGTATTTAATGCTGAAAATGTAAATGTAAAGTTGACTATTCCAATGTAAAATGCATTCTTAATTCCATTTTAAGTGATTTCTTGCTTTGAAGCAGAACCCTAATTAGCAGGTATAAAATATTTTCCCACCATGTTCACAATGAGGTCTAAGGTCAAAGCGAGATGTGGATCAGTCACAGAGGGGATTTCTCTCAGTTGAAGCCAGCAGGTAGCATTTCCATTCATTAAACTCAAGCAAAACTGTTTTATCACAGCTAGTTATAAGCCACACATCCACACAAACACAAATTACAAACACACTGACAATCCTAATGAAAATCAAAGCTACACTATGCATTACATTCTGGGTGATATTTCTATCAAATGTCTATGGCTTGATATATTAATCTCCACATGTGTGTGTGTGTGTGTGTGTGTGTGTGTGTGTGTGTGTGTGTGTGTGTGTGTGTGTGTGTGTGTGTGTGTGTGTGTGTGTGTGTGTGTGTGTGTGCGTGTGTGTGTTAAATGAAAGCAGTCCAGATGGCAGCCTTCTCAGAGTGTGAGACAAGCGATGGGGGAGTAGAGACAGACAGAAAGTGAGAGAAATTTACAATGCAGGAAAATATCACTAAACAGTGAAATAAACAACATGTATGTGTGTGTGTGCTGCTTATTTGACCTTAAAAACAGTCTTATTCTACTAAACATGCTTATGAAGCTATTCATTACACATAAATGCTATTATTATTCATACTTGCTGATCACAGCCTAATCAATTATGCTTATGACTTGGTGAGGATGATGAATTAGTTAATTAATTTCCCTATTCAACATTATCTCTTGAAAACAGTAAATTAATAGATATGTAATTAGAGCACATTTAATATACAATGACTAATTAAGCATCTCATTTTGTACAAACACACTCCCAGACATTCTATCTAAGTCACCTTCAGAAACACTATGGAATGAAATGATAAAAATGCAAATGAGCATTTCCATGACAACTCAATGTCACTATGATGTTAATTAGAAAATGTGACAGAAATAAGGGGAAGTCGTGGCCTAATGGTTAGAGAGTCAGACTCCCAATCGAAAGGTTGTGGGTTCGAGTCCCGGGCCGGCAGGAATTGTGGGTGGGGGGAGTGCATGTACAGTGCTCTCTCCCTCAATACCACGACTTAGGTGCCCTTGAGCAAGGCATCGAACCCCCAACTGCTCCCCGGGCACCGCAGCATAAATGGCTGCCCACTGCTCCGGGTGTATGTTCACAGTGTGTGTGTGTGTTCACTGCTCTGTGTGTGTGCACTTCGGATGGGTTAAATGCAGAGCACAAATTCCGAGTATGGGTCACCATACTTGGCTGAATGTCACTTCACTTCACTTCACTTCAAATGGCAACGCCTCACCTGGAGTTGCTATGCAAATTCTCTCTAGGATCATGATAAATGATGAAGTTATGGGTAGAAACATACATTTTGTATACATTCACAAACTGACACCCATACAGTCGCACACCATGAGGTGTTTTGGAACTCGTTCATAATCCTTCCATGTGATGAATTATTCATACCATTATCACTGCAACCTCATTGGTCCCTGTTGCTATGGAAACCCTGACCTTAACCACGAGGCATGACAATAACCATCGGTGTTGCCCAGTCCCTGCTCATGAGCACACAACATCGCCTGTGTTTCAAACATTCTTTAATACTCATCTTCCCCTTGGATCCTCTTTCAATCTTGCATTCGGTTAATTCACAGCTTTATGCATCAAAAGACCCAGCTGGGGTGTCCCAGAGTGTCTAAGACTTGGAATTCTTCAAGAGGTTAAAGGTTAAGATTATCTAATCCATCATCTGCCATGACAAAATTCAGAAATCCAGTTTTTTGATCATAAACATAACAAGACTTCTCCCTAAGCAATGCTCAAAATGTACAGAAATCCCAGGCAAATGAGCAAATCCCTCGCTGAGACGACTCCATGTTCCCTAAGTCATTTTGAAGATTAGTTCAAATTGAATGAATCATTCATGAATGACACATCACTACTCCCTGTCCCCTTTTCCAGAATAGGACTTCGCCCATACAGCTTGTTCCTCAGATAATCTGCTAAAAAAACACCTGTTTGATTTTGATTATTATGTCTATTACGCTGAAATCATGAATTTTAAAGCCATATTAGTTTAAACTTCTGATATATAGTTTTCTGACCACACACATCCAAAGCATGTGCACAGAAAGTAGCTGGCATATGGCATGTGAGTACTAATAAGTATCTTTCATGTCTTACAGCACTTAAATTCTCAAACACACATACATTTATGTTAAAAACACACACAAGTTACAAAAGCACAGTCTGTTATGTCTGTGAAGGTAAAAGAATTTGGGAAGAAGAAGCTGGGAAAGAATTTTCATGTTTATATTAGATATGCGTATTAAGTAACAGTATAATACCTTCTGTCTATGCTGATAATATAACCCTAAACAAAATGAAAACTTTTCTTACTTGTTCTGAGACAAAGCTTATGATTTATGGGGATTAACAAAGGAGCGGTGGATTTTTATCATTATAGGGTGGTTGTGTACACACTGCCAACACACATATATGTTCAAACAACATGTAAAAGGAAATGTGCCCTTTAAAATCATTTACTTGCCCATGTTGTTCCAAAATGAGAGGAACACGAAATAGGAAGTTTAGCAGAATGTCTGAGCTGCTCTCTTCATTAAAATGAAAGCGGATGAGGAACAGATAGATGTTGTCAAGCGCCATAAAATTAGTTTGTATGACTAAGTATATTCTTAGTATAATGGTATGTGTGTGAAACAGAATGAAATTTCACAAGTTATTTCACTAAAATCCTGCCTTGAAATCTTGCTCGACATTCATGGTCACCATTCACTTCCAGTGTATAAAAAAAAGTGGCCTGGATATACTGGTACACTTTTGTGTTCTACAGAAGAAAGAAAGTCATAAGAGATTAGAAAGGCATGAGGGTAGGTAAATGTCAATTTATACGGCCTTGCATGATTCCCATCCCTGGATGTGTTGCTTCTGGGCACATGCCCAAATGCCCATATGCTTAATCCAGTTAGGATTGCACAGAAGTAAGATACCAACTTTCCCATACAGAAATTAAGAGTTCAAGTTTTAAGTTAAGTTCATTAGCTATGTAGTGCACTGATAAATCAGAAAGTCACAGATGGGAAATATTAAAAAAGTGCTCCAACAATTCCTTATATTCGTACAGTCTCTCCAGCAACACTAAGACCCTTGAAGCTGCTTACAGCTGAAATGAACTTGTTTCATAATTGATAACAGAGTAATTGAACTGAACTGAACTGAACCATCACTGAACTGACTGGATCTGAATAATGACACTATTGAAGAACTGCTTTATAACTGTGACGTGGATATATGATGTGGATTCACCCTTAAAAACCGAACAGCACTCTCATTCTCTATTTTTTATTTATGTAATTTTTTATGATTAAATAATTAAATTAAACAGTAATGAGAATCTAATGCAAAAATGGTCTTACAAATGTTTCCTCATGCAAAATATATATTTTAAGTTCTTTACCCCTTCCCATTTTACCAGCTCCTCTTTCTTTGACAAAAATCACCTGTAGGATGGAGATTTCATCATTTCATCCAACAAAATAGTGGACAAAATTTTGATGCCCTCATTGCCCTCTATTAAAGGTGAAGAAGCAGTATTTTTCTTTTTTTTTTTTAAAAAAAAAAGGATTAACCATATGGCTAATTGGGCACATGCCCAAAAGACACCATGCATGGTCACACAACTTCCACAAGACAGTCATTATTTTTGCATTTACAACTGCTGCTGCTAGTTTCGTAAAAAAATGTTTTGTGTTGCGTATTCTTGACTTTCTAGACAAACTCTTGCACTGCATGACAGCACTGAAGTTAATTGCCAAGGGTCTAGCTTCTTGTTAACATTCAGGGACTATTGTGCTTTAATGTATTCTACTGGTCTCTAGGACTTAAGAAAAGAGGATAATCTGTGAACTGAAGCAGTTTTAAAGTCCCTACATTGTCCTTCATTCTGTTAGTAATTAAGTAATCAATTCATTGACAGCCCATGACACAGATGCCTAGACAAAAAATGACTGACATCAGCTCCACAATCGCAGATAGATTCTAAATCAGATACACAGCCCTACAGGCACTAACTACTGGAGATCCAAATGACAGTAACGTATCAGTATATTGATACTCCACTGTTATTCATCTGGTGTGGCTTACAATAGGAACATTATGGATAACTGCTCATCAGGCAGGATTTACTTAGGACAGAGCTCAGAGAGCATAATTCTTTGGAAATCCCCAATCCTGCCATAAAAAAAGGGAATTCCGACTTTCTTGCAATATAGAGTAAAAAACTCTATTTGGTTTTCTTTTCTCGCAAATCTGAATATAGAACATTGTTTGTTTGTTTATTTGTTTCCCACAGGGAATTAAAAAGGTAATTTCAACTTTTTATCTCACAATTCCTACCTTTTTTCTTGCAATTGTATTTATACAGTATGTCACAATTTTGACTTTTCTTTTCATATTTGCAAGAAAAAAAGTCAAAATTTTGAAATATATACTCAGAATTGCAAGAAAAATCTGGATTGTGAGATATAAACTCAAAATGGCAAAAAAAAGTTAAAATAAAACAGAATTGTCAGATATAAGATGACATAATTTTCATATTTAGGTGGGCTATTCCTTTACATTGGAAAAAGATAAACATTTAATACTAATGTACATAATTCCTAATGTGACAGATACCAGTGTGTTTTTACAGGATTCAACTAATATAACTGGTTTCTTTAAAAAGTGATATAATGCTTGTTGGGGGTATAATTGTCTATTTATACAGAAAACATACTTATTCTAAATTTTTCCACTCAGAATAAAAAAAAACATAAATATGATAATATATATATATATGATAATATATATATATATATATATATATATATATATATATATATATATATATATATATATATATATATATATATATATATATCCTTTTGTCATGTTTGAAAACCTAAGAATGGAGAAAAGCTCCACTGAATACTCAAGGACCTCAGAATGTTCAACATTCCGGTCAGATGCAACATTAATCTGTCAGCTCTATGATATAGATGCTGGACCTCGGGATGGGGTGAACACAGAACATGACTTACTGAGCTTCAAATCCCCCACGGGGACGGGCTGAGACTTATCCAGCCTCATCACTGGTTATGAAGATACTGAAGGATACAACACTAGAGATACAAAAGAGATGAGAGCTGCAAACCTTTAATGCAACTGACACTGAGGTTAATATTCCCAAATCAGGAATTAGATTAATGCTTCTCAATGTACTCCCCCAAGAGGAAACAGAAAAGGAGTATCATTTATAGCAGTGGATAAGGTTCACTCTGGAGACGTGATATGTTACACAGGTGCACACCTGCACATTTCATAACAAAATCAAAAGAAAGGGAGGGGAAATGATATTTTGAAATAAACAAACAATTGTTTCATTGTTTCAGTTGTATTTATACACAAATATACCAATTTCATTTCATTTTTATGAAAAATAAAATGCCATTTTTCCCCATTTTAGACTGAAATGTGATGTGAGTAAACAAAGCATGACACTAATGTAATGCTAAAAAAATATATGTAATTTCAGTTGTATTCAAATTAAATTAAGTTAAATGAGAAATGGTTTACAAATACTTTCCTAATACAAAGTATAGTGTTATGTGTCAATTGAGATTTATACATTATCTGAAAGCTGAATAAATAAGCATTCCATTAATGTATGGTTTAATAGGATCGGACAATATTAGAAAATCTGGAGGGTGGAAAGAAAATCTAAATAGGAAATTTACATGGAACATTAATTTAATTTAATTTAATTTAATTTAATTTAATTTAATTTAATTTAATTTAATTTAATTTAATTTAATTTAATTTAATTTAATTTAATTTAATTTAATTTAGTCTTACAAATGTTTACTTTATGTAAAATAGAATGTATTTTCTTCCTCATTTTAGACTGAAATTTTGGAGTAAATTATTTGAGGAACCAAATATTTAATTCAGAAAGCACACACATAATAATGGAATTCCACCATGCCTGCTTTTTTTTAAGGAAGTCATTTAATCTTTCAGCACTGAAACATAATCTGGGACAAGCACAGTAATCTGAATAACACACACATGCACGTGCACACACATCATCTCCCTCCCCCTATTCTCATGCTTCAACCCGCAGCTATAATTATAGATATTTAATGATTATCATTTTAAAATGACCTGAAAGCATGAGTGCTATAAGTGGACAGAACTGCGAAAACCGTGCTGAACATATACTGCCACACTTAACACTACACTCCTTTTGAATTCTGTGAGTTATATTTGGTTCTTTGTGTCACAGCAAATGTACCATGGTCTTTTCAATACCAACAAAAAGGACTAGTGTGCACTGCATATTTACACACACTTTCACAATACACACTTACAAACCCTCAGCATCCCTCAGCATCATCTTACTGTGTGCAGTTTAAAACAGCCATGGCCTGAAGCTTGAGCAAGCTGACTGTGAAAAGAAAATGAGAGAGAGAGAGAGAGAGAGAGAGAGAGAGAGAGAGAGAGAGAGAGAGAAACATGGAGAGAACAACAATTTTCTTCCACTAGTTTGGCCTCACATGCCATACATGTGACTGTCAGTTTCACACTAGACTAAAAATATATATGAGGGAATCCATAGAAAAGAAAAATCACAAAGGAGTTTTTTTTATATTTCCAATGTTTCTCCTAGACAGCAATGAGACTAAAATGGAGACTTGTGTGAAAACATTTCTTCTGAAAATCTACAAGCCTTATACTATATGTCTCATCATAAAAGCCAAAAAGTTGTAAAAAAGCTCATATACTATGAAAATGAATTTTCTTTTAAGTGCTCAAGCTGAGTTCAGACTGCACGATTTTAGCCCAGTTTTTGGCTCGCCAACAGGTTTTGAGAAATCGCCGACAAATGCCCGAAATCACAGGAAAATCGGTGCTTGTTCTCGCAAGTGACAATCACGCAGTGTGAATAAGCAAAGACGCGATCTGAGAGAATCGCCGATGAGTCGCCGACGCCCGTGAGATATTTGGCATGAATATCTGGAGCTGTCGGCGATTCAAAATCATGCTGTGTGAAAAGTGTTCTGACTGAAAACTACATAGGCAATGACCGACAGCCAATCAGAGAGCAAGATACAGAGCAACGGGGAGTTCAGGGAGGAGTTATAAAGCACAATATCCTCGTGTCTCCCCAACCATTTCCTCCTCCATATTCTTCTTTTTCTTTATAGGGGAACATTATTTTAATTTATTTTTTTTTAAATATTGTGTTTAACAGTGGAATTCTTTGTGGAAAAACGACATTACCCATGATCCTGCAAAGAACTGTGGTGAACAAATGGCGGCAAAATTAAGCTTTGTGAATCCCTATGCTCTCAAACTAATTCTACATTTGTGTATATGTAATGAACATAAAATATATGGTTTCTATACATATAATCAACATCTCTAAATCAGCAGTTTTATATTTTTCCACAGTTTTTTTAAATATCATTCACAATACTTCATACTGTATCTCTTTCCATCATAAAAGACATTAAGTAATCTTGACATTTTGTATGATTTTCAAATACTTTTTTGGTTCAAATTAATAATTGTAATGTTGTGAGTCACCTCATTGGGGTTTGGTTTGTTTCATGGCTTATAACTCTTTAACAAAGACTTTTAAAATATCTCTTTGGGAAAAATTAACTGGAAACATACTTCCAGAAACATGCTGATGGTAAAGAGAGCTGGACAATGTTGCACTCTTTTAAACATTAAATATATGCTGATTGGCTGTGATTGTCACATATTACTTGATGTTGTATGTGTATGTTGTATGTGTACCGCAATAAAGGCACAAGTCATTTAATATAACTAACATTCAGTTTAACAACAAGAAAAGGCATGCAGCGTCAGATCTCGAGTTTTAGCAGGAACAGTGCTGTCGTGTTCTTCTGGTCATTTCTCGTCACCTCACGGATTAATTTTGTCCCTCCATCAAATGCACACACCGACACAAAGCCTTAAGAGGATAAAAAAAAAGGATGTGCAATATGTCAATGCCCAGACACATGACTCCAGTTGTTCATCTCAGCTGTGAGAACAACATGAAACATGGAAGCAAAAACAATCAGAAAATTATTTCCTCAAGCCTTAGACCTTAGATATTGACAAGCAATATCACAATATTTTCAATATAAAAATATTTTGAAATATGAAATGAAATACACTACAGGTCAAAAACTTGGAATAATTATAATTATGTTTTATGTCTTATGCACATCAAAGTTGTATTTATTTGATCAAAACTATAATATTGTGAAATATTATCACAATTTTATTTTTGGGGTGAACTATTACTTTAAATGTGTACTTAAATACACGTTTGGAACAACATGAGGATGAGTAAATGATTATTTTGTGTCAACTGTTCCTTTAAGAAAATAAAAGAAGCATATTTTCAGATATTGTTCTTTTCCCAAGCCCAGAATAAACCCACAACAGCTTTGTAAAACGACACAAGCGGAACCAGCACAAGTCAACTCGCTGAAGGCCTGCCTTCTTCTGTTTTCATCTCCGAGACAAGACCTGTCAAGCTCAGCTCAATGCAGCAAAAACCTGTGATGTCCAGACTTCAGATGACCTACCACGACCCCTGGAATATCTTACTAAACATTAACATCAACAGCTACAGGTGCTAGACTATACACATACTAGTCAGACACTGTTTCTGCTGCCAGCTGTGCAAAGAAATGCATGCGTTGTTTTCCTGTACTTCTATTTCTCCCAACATGCGGAAGGAAAAAGTTTTTATTTGCATCTGTTAGTAAATAAACAAAATATATATTTTAAAAGGGGTGGGGATTAGATCAATATTATGGCCTAATTTAATAAGTGTCAACATGTCATCCAGTTGCATAAAACACACAGGCTTTTATCAAAAGTTACCATTTTTATATACCAAGTAGTAACTTTGATATTTAACATACTGAATGAATGAATTAATTAATTAATACCTACAGTTACCATTTTTGTATAACCAGTAATATTTGAAATAACTTTGAGATATAACAGATTTAATATATAAATTAATATTTAATTAATACAGCTACCATTATGTAGTCTTTGGAATTAATTTATATATATATTAAATGTAATAAGTATATTAATTAATTAATAAAGGTAGCATTTTTGTATACCATTTTTGTATACCCAGTAGTATTTAAAATAACTGTGAGATGTACCCAGTACTATATGAAGTAAGTTGGTATTTACCAGAATAAATCAATCAATCCATCATGATTGTGTCCAACCAATCAATTATATAATTTATTTTGCAAATAATGTCTACTACATATCAGCAGTGTCACTAGAATGTCACAGTGAAATTAAGGAGTCAAGTCAATAGAATACATATATATATATATAATATATAAGCAAAAATATAATAAATTATATATATATATATATATATATATATATATATATATATATACAGTATATATTAGATGTTTTAGAACAAAAATACTGATACACAGAACAATGACAAAGCACAAGGACTCACAAAGGTTAAGCACCCTTCTCAAGGACACAAGGGCTCTGGTCAAAGGAAATGGCCTGTGCAGGAATCTGTGTCACCCTGTTAAGAGCGCAGGTTCATCCTGCAGCACCGCACACACTTGGCCTTGTACATACAGATGAATCTTCAGCGTTCACATTTTCAGCTCCACATTTGGCCTCAAGTCCAATGAAACCTCCTTGTCTGGGAAAATTACGGCCCAACCAATCAGTGTCAGCTGTAACTGGGAACGGATCAGCTCGAGTTTACAATGCGAAGATCTGACAATGACAACGACAAAACCACAGCTTTTTGGGTTTCAGTGGGTTTTACAGATCTGACAGTTATGAATGCATGTAATGAGCGGGATTAAAACATTAATAATAACTCAACTGCAATTCAACTGCTGCAAAACAATCTTGATTTCTTGAAATCTTGAAACAATCTGATTTTAACTACTTTCCAAGGTCAGACAGCATTCAAGGGACCAAGAAAATGTTCTCAGGAAATGTTTGAATAGACAAGGTTAACTCATAACCTGTGGCCTTACAACTATTTCCACTTAATAACCACACCAATAAAAAACACATGCCAATAGATAATATCAGTGCAATTTTTTTTTTAAATGTTAACTAGTAAATAAAAAAATAAACAAAAATTGCTAGTAAATTTAAATTTGAAAAATATTTTTCCATTTTACAATTTCAGTATTTTATTAATATTTTTAATTAGCTTATATTTCTATAAAACATGTACATTTTATTTTTAGCTTAAGTTTCATTCATTTTTATGAGCTTTTTTTATATGTCTAATTATTTTTATAATAATGATTATTATTTATGTTTTAGCACTTAATTTCTGTTCATTGCCAAGGTAACATTTTAATTTGTCATGTAATATTTATTTAACCTTTATGTCAGTTAACAAAAGCATTTTTAATAGTTTTAGCTTTAGTTTTAGTTAGCAGTTTTAGTTTTAGTTAATAACAGCACTGATCTTAAAGTTTTGAGTAAACAATTAAAAAAAAGAAATTCTGACGGTTACACATCTGTAGTAGTCACAATGTGTCAGAGGGTTGAATGCAAACAATGTAAATGTACTATTCTCCATTGAGTTGAATTACTGTAGTGCTTTTTCCAATACATATTCCCTAAAAGTAAGATACATTTACAAACGTCCTGTCAATAAAGTTCTGCATGATGCTTGTATTCTCCTTTGGGGTGAGCTAAATGGTATTTCCTTCTCTGTCTTTCCCTCCCTCTTCCTTTTTCTGTGAGTGCATTGATGTTCATGGCTGGTTGGGCTGATGTGTTCTGGCATTTTCTTTTCGCTGGTTTGGGAATGTCCTGCTTACACCATACAGGATGGCTAGAAAACACACACACACACACACAGTGCAGAAATGAGGCCCTAAGAGGAGGCACAGTTGCAGAAAAACAGATACACATCATGTTAATAAATGTAACTGTAGTCCAAAAACATCACTCAAGTTTGAGTATCTATAAATCTTTAACACAATGCCTGCTCCTGTTTCACATAATCATACAGTAGGTGTCAATTCATCCCACAACAATAGGGATTTATCTGATACAGAGGAAACATTTCCAATTGTCAAGCTTAGGTTTTATTTTTTTTATGCATGGTGAGTCAGTGCTGGAATTTGTTATTTGTAATATTTTGCTGAGTGTTCAATGAGGTTGTTATCAGTAGCAGAAAGCATCAGCATTTTTTTCTGCATCTCGCTATCTATTGTACTAAAATCACAACACAAAATGCAAACAAATGTGCCACCACTCCTGATATACAGCCACTGATATACAAATGTGATTTTGGTTCATTAAAACAGAAAGATTACAACAACAACAACAACAAAAACTTAAAGTAAGTCAACTTTTTCCAGGTTAGGAATCTCTTTCTAATACAATACAAATAAAAGACTACATAACTGCATTTAGAACCAAACAGTGAAATAAATAACGAATAAATACAATTTCTTTCACAATATACTCCACTGACCCAATGCAGTACTTTTACGGACCCTCACAGGTCTGTGGACCCTCAGTTTAAAAACCATGACATTAGACATGACAGTTAATCCACTATCCAACAACATCCAGGGAGCAAAATCTCAACTGTCCCCATCATTTCTTAAAGTGACACTCATGCATATAACCAGTCAGAAAATTCTAATACTCTGCTATCCTCAAGCAAGTTTTCTCTAGTAGTGTTTTATGATGCAACAATCAATTCTTCATTTAATGGCTATATTAAAATACTATATAGATAAAAACATATACAGACAAGCACATATTCTAGATATAAATGAGTATTTAAAACTATTACAAATGCTGTTAGCTGGTAAACTATCAAACATCTGGTCCACTTGGATTTTCTTTTTATCTCTTAATACCTTTGGGAAACGTGAAAATTAAATCAGTGACAGAAATATACTAAAAATAGGTCAAATGTGCCACCTCGTGTGAACCTGTCCCAGTTGTGGATTTTTGAGAATCATTTTCACTGTGAACAAACATTTTTGAAATGTTTTGATTTTTCCCTGTTCCATCTATTCTGTTGCTGGAATGAATCTGTGGGTGGCTTGTCATTCATAAAAGATTTGGAATAGCATGAGAAGTAATGAATTGTATCAAAATCTCCAAATGTTCTCTGATGTGGTCAGCGTAATTCAAATTTTACCATGCTCAAACTGACTTGAAAGCTACTTACTGCCCTATAATCTATTCTAATGACAGTAGCAGGTGCTTTAGGTGCCCTGATGTCAACAATCAGTGGTTAACTGCCCATGTAAGAGCAACATTTAACTGCTCTAGAACAAGAGAAATTAGTTTCTTGAAATAACAGAGTCAAATCAACTCTTACAGGAACTAATTTAATCTTTTGGGAGGTCTACGGACATCTGCTCTACTAAATCAATCAAAAACTGGTGAGGAACACGTTTAAAAAGAGAATTAGGACATAAAAAGGTATGTGGTAGTAGCATGAAAATATTGTATCTACATAGAAACAATTTGTTAAACAAACTTTATATTGGATCAATTTATTAATTCTTAAAAGCACAAAATAACAAAAATAAAATTGTTGGAAGATAGATTCAGCATGAAAATAAATTCCCAATGTAAACAAGGTTTGCACTGATTAGAAGAAGCACTAACCTCTATAATGGTGACTTCTAATAAAACACCATACAGTACATTAGCACTCAACCCCAAGAGTAACACTACACATTCCCATGAGCACAACTACTGCCTTATTCGTTACCAACAACTGTTTACAATCTTTATAAAGTTGCATTCCATTTGTACTCGGATATCTGAAATTCCAACCCCCAAGTCAGAGGAAAAGTGATCCCAACAACCATGACTTTTAAAATGCTCAGCACATCAGCATAAGCAAAACAGTAATAATATATTGTTTATTAGCACTTCTGCTTTTTTGCTTTATTGACATTATTTTCCTATTTAATGCTGTTCAGTTGCTTTGTCACAATCTGTATTGTTAAAAGAGCTATATAATTAAAGGTGACTTGACTTGACTTCTCTGTGTCTGTGTCTCTATCCAACCTCTATCTTTTGACATATACTTCAGCATTATCTGTGCAAGATTTTATCGACTGGTATTAACTTTTGATGCCTCCATCTTGGTTTTTCCATTTGTTTACTGGAACACAGTCAATATGGATGTGACATAATTTCCAGCTTAGGCATCTGAGGGAAAAGGAATTCATTTCTTCCCCCACCTACTTATTAAATATTCATACTTGCAAGAGCCAATAACCACACTTTTTCTGTTTGACTTACATGTTTGCAATTTACATTGTTTAAAAGAAAGAATAAGATAGAGATATTACATATTATAAACTAGATTTAGCAAAACCAATCAAGACTTCTTTTTTCTGTTGTAGTTTCAGGGAATGTGCAAGGAGCTGCTATCAAACAAAGGTCAAGGAAGAGAAAGTTCAAGGATGTCATGTAATAAACCTTCAGTGAAACATACAATTTCGATTATGAGTCTCTTGAGAGTTGATCTGAGACAGGAACATCAACAGCTCTGGTATACCCTAACTGACCTTCTACAGCAGTGCAGTACATATTGGACATTGATGTAAAGGTGTTAGCAAGGGTTTAGGAACAATCACAGAAAGTATGTATGCAGTCTGACGTATTGACACACCAGCTGATCCTCGCTTTTACCATGCCTTGAGAGAAAAATAGCGAATTCTTTCTTAAAAGATCATCCATAAGGCTCTTATATCTACTCCACAATGTATTGTGTCCATCACTCTATAATTTTCTATAGTTTTCACAAATTACAGGTATACATACAAATTTCAGTCCTCTCTTTTTCTAAATATGATAGTGCCTAAAACTGTACCTGAAAAAAAGTGGTTTCATCAACACTAGAGAAAGAAGGGCATCTTCAGTATAGCTATTATTGTAAAATTGTCTCTCTCACACACACACACACACACACACACACATACACACACAGAATGGCCTGCTTTCATTTCAGGCCGCCCCTCCTACCATAGCAGGAGATGCATCTCTCACCACCTGGGATGTTACCCGGCACTGGAAGTGGTAATTGCATTTCAATTATAGACATGTGTGCGCATATGTTTGGGTGTGTGTGCCTGATCTTGTGCAACAGTCGCTGTATGTGCAGGACATTATTTATTGTATAAAAGAGATAAATCTAATCCAGCTGAGCATCATTTTTGACCTACCAAAACAGTCACATTCTATCTGCATCCTCGTTCTGGGTTGAGACATCCATGACAGCTTTGCTTGCCGTGTAAAATATTCACTTGTACTCTAAAGGCCTGTTCCTACCAAGAATGATCACTATTACAATATTACAACTATATTAGTGCCACACCAACACACAATAATGTTCTCTTTATTGTAAGCATGCACTGGAGTTATGTGCTGTGGTGGTGCTATTTCTTTTACATTTTCAACTATTTTTAAAAATATATCTTCATCATTATCGCTATATTAATTGGTGTGAACAGGCCTCACAAGATAGTGATTAGTTTGTTCCTGCATCAATTTGGAGATCAAAGTTCTGCATCATATTTGGAGAAATTTAGCTTTACATCACTCAGCAATGGATCCTCTCCAGTAAATGGGTGCTGTTAAAAAATGCATTAAAATGCTCATTTTGATGGCACCCATTCACTGCAGAGGATTGATTGGTGAGCAAGTGATGTAATGCTACATTTCTCCGAGTATGTTCCAAACTCATCTATATCTTTGACAGCCTGAGTAATTAAAATTTTTGGTTGGACTATTCCTTTAAAGGGGTCATATGAGTTTTCCTTTCTCTTTGGAGTGTTACAAGTTGATTGTGCATAGATAAGATCCCTGAAGTTGCAAAGACTAAAGTCTCAAAACCAAATAAATATTCTTTATCAAAGTTACGACTGCCACACCCCCTTAAAACAGCTAATTCAAACACGCCCCCACGTGTCTACATCACTTTGTGGAAATATGTGCGTAATGTCGCCCAAAAAAAGAAGGTGTGGTTTCAGTAACCACAGTTAGTATTGAAGCAGTCATGTCAGGAAGACATGACTGCTTCAGAAAAATGGCCTTCAGAAAAATAGATGCATTTAGGAATCTTTTTTTTAATTTTTTTTTTTAGATTACTTACAACCGAACAGAAATGCCTTTTATGGATGTGGAAATGCAGTTTTTTTTGTGTGTGTGTTACTGCAGGAGATGAGGTATTTCTGACTTTGCTATGACAATCTGGCGCTTCTGTATCAGCTACTGTAAGTATGTTTTGTTATTAGTTTAAATATTTGCTATTGACTGTTCAAATGCAAAGTTTTGCACATTGTGTGTGTGTGTGTGTGTGTGTGTGTGTGTTTGTGTGTGCCCATGTGTGTGTGTGTGTGTGTGTGTGTGTGTGAGAGAGAGAGAGAGAGAGAGAGAGAGAGAGAGAGAGAGATGGACACATCACAGTGGAGTCAGCTATTTTAACCATGGTTTGTGCACTGCAAACACATACGAGCTTGCATTTCGGGCTTGAACGGATGATGAAACAGGACATTATCAACTTGTCATTTATTTTGAAAGATGAAGCTCATGATTATAGAAAGGGAAGTTACATTTCCAACGAGTGCTTGCGGTGTTCGGCCAATCATAATGAACTGGGTCAGTTGGCCAATCAGAGAAGAAGACTGAAGACTGCGCTTGTCAGAAGGAGGGACTTTTTAGAAAATGACAGGTTTGAGAGAGGCGGGGCATAGAGCACCTACAATAATGTATAGTATTTGAACAATAATGGTTTTTTTTTTTAGCATTAAAGCAATATACTGTGTTGCACAAAATACACCAAATAATGATCTTTAATAAAAGCATCATATGACCCCTTTAAGGGAGGTGTTAAAGGTCGCCTTTCACTTGCTTTCCTTCTGAGCAGTTTTTCATTTTTAATCCCTCCAACCACAAACACATGGTCATGCCATACTCATAATTACCACCAACACTAATGTGTCCTGGCAACTTCTGACAGTATGAACGCCCCTTTACATGTCATAATGAACAGACGCCCAAGTGAGTGAGTGGCCTCTCACTCACTCTCTCTCTCTCTCTCTCTCTCTCTCATGTACTCACACACTTTATCACTCTGACATCTGGCGCTTTTCACTAATATAATCCCTCTTCCTTTCCCAAGCCTCGTGCTTCCCAACAAGGACAACAATATGATCTATCTATCTATCTATCTATCTATCTATCTATCTATCTATCTATCTATCTATCTATCTATCTATCTATCTATCTATCTATCTATCTAATTTTAAGTACAGCTAGTTAACTCAAATAGGCACAACATCTAATTCTGAATAAAAGACAGCCTACATATGACAGAGTAAAAACAATAAAACGGTAGGCCTATCTATGAACACCATACATTTCTACATTATGAACAGGTAGACGGCGCATCTAATGGAGCATAAATGCAAAATGACAATATCCATCTGCACATGTTTCCTTCAGTACTTCATCTCTTTAATCTTTAGCGATCTTGAGCCACCTGCCATTTCCGAGCGCGCGCTCATCTGGACATCAAAGCGGATTTGGCGCGGCCCGACACTTTCATGACGTTACACACAGCCAGCATAAAGTATTGAGAACCCCTCTACACTTCGCGACGCGACACAAGTGGAACGACCGCTCGCGTTATAATGAACGAATATGTCTATATCTGCGCTGATATTAATTAAAAAAGAACCGACTCACTCTGGAATCATTCGGACGAAACTGGCGTGATTCACTAAAAGGAAAGGGGCCGACAAGAGTCGTTCGTTTAGAACGTTTTTATGGTGCTCAGCAGAAAAAAATGCACTATAGAACCGTTCATGAACGTGATTAAAATTATTTAGTTTCAATGTTTTAAAAATGAAAGCCGTTCTGAAAAAGAACCGGTTTTCGGTTCTCAGCGACACTAATATACATAAGGCCTACAAAGTCATTATATCGACACGCTCTTACGAGGAAATTGATGGAGAAACGCACGAAATTGTTAATGAAACATTTATTTATTCGCCAAAGCCAAGTGCTTCGCCATATAATAGCAACAATTCCAAAGCCATGTGTGCATATGTGATCATTGAAGCTCTGTTATAGCAAGGGGGTGTGTAGAGGGTGTGATGAGACATTTAAAGATCGGTGGGTGTGATACTCACTCGCTTTGCCCTGTTTGGGTCTCTGGAGGAGCCGCTGGACGGTAATCAGATCCTCCGTCTTCACCGCCTGCAAGAGTTCCTGTTCTTTTCCCATCCTGGTCAGTCACACACTCAAGCACCCTCTCTCACACATGCAGTCATGGCTATACTTCTACATCCAGAGCATCTTCAGGGGACCAGGCGACCATAACGGTGCCGTTAACGCCAGCGCATCCTCGCCGTACATCGTAAAAAGGTCGAGTGCGCAGAGACGTGCTAGACGCGTTTACATGCCCAGTGGAGTGACCAGTGGTGTCCACGCAATCCCTAACGATGAAAAACGGTGTTATTGCGTACTGAGGTGACAGAGTCCAATCGTTTTCAGGTTAAAGAGACGGCGCGGAAACCTTGCGCGTATTTACGCACGGTGACATGGTTGTACTGCTACAAAAATAGCAGATGCTCTGTAAATCAAAACGGAAGGCGTCTCTTTGACCCGAAGCTCATAGAGAGACCGTATATATTACGTAAACATCCAGACAGATGTGCGCGCGGCCGCTGGAGGTTGTAATCCGCTGTCGCTTTCTCATGTGCGCATGTATGTGTGTGTGTGTGTGTGTGTGTGTGTGTGTGTGTATCTGTGTATGTATGGCAAGCTGTTTAAACATTAACATTAATTCTTTAAAACTAACTAATATTGATTTTATGTTATTTATATATTTTAATACTACTAAATAACACACCACGTTCAAGGCCCAGAAAGGTAGTAAGGACATTGTTATGTGCGCAAAGAAAACAAAATTATTTGTTCTTACATTGAACCCGGATGAGCTGTGCCTAGTTTACAAGCAGAGGAAGATGCACACTGTACATAATACAGTCTTCATATACATGTCTGAAGATTTCGACAGAGAGGATGACTTGCAATTTTTTGCCCAGCCTTATTTATTCGTACCAGAATATACAAAATATGAGCTAAGTGAGATGGATGTTCTAAGTCAGAACGCTGATTCCAATGTCAGCAGCACCACATGCATGTATAGTGTTGAACTCTTGTTATTAATGTTCAAACTAATGTAATTGTGGCCCTGAAACCAATTAATCTATTTCAGTTAAAATCAATGCTTACTTAAGTAACATACAAATTTAATAAACAAGTAAAACATTAGAATCATTAGAATCAAGTCAATTTGTTGTATACTTTCATATAGCCACCCACAACCTTACTATGAGCACTACTCTTAGCACAATGGTACCCTTCAAAACATAACAAAAACTTCAACATTACAAAAAGGTTTAATTACAATACATTGCAATTTTAAAATTGCAGTCATTTATTTAAGTTAAGTGATAATAGTTACCCAGAATTGCTTCTTTTAGTGACTAATTTAAAAAAGAACACTATGAAATAACTGATAAAGCAGCTTGCCATAGCATGTGTTTGCGAGAGACTGCTTGGTTAAATAGATGGTGCTGCATCAGTCAGGGGGCGTGACTAAATAGACCCTTTCCATGAGCCTGACAGATTAAAAAGGAGGAAAGCAGTGTGTGCTGTATTTGTGTGTGTTTGAGTGAGCATGTTTTTGAGGAGAAAGGTCACAGGACAGATTTTAGCAGGGTAGATACTGACAATGTACACTTAACCAAAGAACTTCTTTCTTATATTTAATATTCTGCAATGTTTATGCAGTCTTAATTTATAATGTCCACCACCTGGTCAAAAAACTGTGCATTGCTTCAGAAACCAAATACAGCACACAAGGCATCTTTTTTGATGCATGATAGTCCCTGGTCAAAATATACCTTCATTTTATGGAAAAGAGCTTAAAAATTCTGTTAAAGATCTTCTTGTGTTTTCCACATAATTGCTATTTTATTTTGGGGAAATAATGTGTGAGATGTTCCTTTAAATCTCACTGGTGGCCCTCAGACACTGATAGCCATACTGATTATTATCATATAATTCAACCGCTCCCATTCTCTCTATCTGTCATTTCAGCCATAATTTTGGTGACAATCTTACAATTAAAAGTCTGTGATACGATACATTACTCCTTAAGGGTCTCAGCAAAACCAGAGCAGATGTCTAATTTGGGCTCCATTCTAATCCACATCAGTCAGTGGGTAATTGGCCGTTCTTTACTTATTTTGCACTGTCAGTTTTAAATAATGCAGTGGCTAAATGTATACTTATTTGCGAGGTAACTTGTTATCCAAATAAGTTGTTATCCTCTCCTGCCAGTTCCCTGCTCTCTCCAACCTGGATCAGCTACATTTGTGTTTATCACCCAGAACATTAATCACCAGTTCACCAACAGTTAACTCCTGGAGATTTACCTTCCTGCAGAGATTAGCTCCAACTCTAATTAAACACAACTGAACCAACAAATTCAGCAGGTGTGTTGACTGGGCTGGAACTAAACTCTTTCAAAGGTAAATATCCAGGAAAATGACTGAGATACAGTAATGGATCTCTTCTATTTTCAGTGCAATATATCATAATGCACCCTGAAACCTTTTTTTACTAATATAATTTTATTATTATTAGATATTATTTATGCCATTTTAATATTCTTAATTATATAGTAATATTCATTACTATAGTACAAAGATTACGCAATAATGCAGTACAACACTGTAAAAACAGATTTTTTGAATGTTGTAAGACATCATTACATGCAATTTCAGTCTCTCTTCTGTAAAAATCCCATGTTTAATTAATTTTGTGTGTGAATTTTTTTTTCATTTAAATAAATGTGAAATTATGTGATATCTTTAATCATTTAAATTATATATATATATATATATATATATATATATATATATATATATATATATATATAAATATATATATATAAGAGACCAAATCAGTGTCGTAATGACTTTTGAAAATTCAGCTTTACCATCACTGGAATGAATTACTTTTTTTTTAGCATAAGACTTCTTTAAAAAAAAAATAACAAAAAGTCAGAAATCTTTTTAGTGCCAGAGTACAAAAGAAATAAGTATCAAAGTAATAACTCAAATGGGAGACAAAATATGTGTAAATACATATGTGTAATGTGATGCTAATGGTTAGTGCATGTGCATGTGTTAATGGCTAGCACCACTGGGTGTTGAAGTAAATGATTCACTTTGTTAAGTGTGTCTAGGGATGTTTTTTAGACTCTGTCAGTCACGTTAGGTTAGTTAGATCACATGTCTAAATGCACTGATTATTCGATTAAGCATGTAAGTATGTATGCGTGTGTGTAGTCATGAGTGTTTGGGTTTATGTGAAGGTGCATGTGTACATCTCTCAACACACAGCAAGCAGCAGGGTTTGTGTGTCTTCAGGGATGTGTTTCATCTGCCTTGTTGTTTTCATGTAAGGTGCAAGTTGCTTCATTAAACTGATGTGTTTAATGATCAATTCTCACACAGAGCTGACTGACCGGAACGCCTTGTGTCTTTCCGTCCTCTTACTCTGTGTGTGGTGTGTGTGTGTGTGTGTGAAGGCAGGACATGGCGTCTAACTCTACCACAAATCTTTTTGCTCTTTCCCAGTCTTTCAGTGTATCTGATATCATTGTAATCGGAGCATATTTTTTATTGAACGTCGCTGTTGGAATATGGGTGAGGTGTATTAGTTTATTTGGATAATATGAATTGTACATAATAATTATTATTTAAATAATAGTTTAATAGTGTTTATATATTTGAAACATAAATCTCAGTTTCCTGTAAAAACGTGGATTTAAACTGTGGAAATTGAAATGATTTAAAATGTAACACTATTCTAATATTATCTATGATGTTAGAGAGAAAAATACAGCTCCATTTCAGTTTTTCATAAATTATTCTGTGTATGTATGTGTGTGTTTCAGTCATCTTGCAGAGTGAGCCGAAACACACTAAGCGGATATTTTCTGGCTGGCAGAGACATGGCTTGGTGGCCAGTAAGTGATAATTACTGAAAAATTATTATTATTATTATTATTATTTACTATTTTTGCCTCACTTTACTATAATTAAAGCCTGATAATGAGCAGATAAAATTACTCTTATAGGTAAAATAGCTAATAGAAAAAGAAAAAAAAAACATACATGAACTAATTATTTTCAAAATGTAGATCTCCGCTCAAAATATATATGTTGATGTCCAAAAGTCAAATCACAGAAAGTAAAAGACCCGTCTTATCTTATCATTAAACTTATCAAATCAGATCACTAAGCAAATTGGTGACATTTATCAAGTGAACTCTACAAAATAAATTTCCAGCTTCCACTAAAGCAAAAGATGGGTTTAACTTTTTCAGTTCATGCAGCTAGAGAGCTACTGATTAATGCAACAGATTGAGCAATAATAAGACATTCAAATTAGTGTTAATTATTTTCTAATTCAATAAACAAATAATAGAATAAAAAAGTATTTTTTATGTAGTGGTTTTCAGACATATATGGAAAAACATATATTGTAGGTGCTTTACAAATCACCTTTTTTACCGTTTTCACCAACAACAATCATTTTTCTTCTTTTGCAATTCTTTTAATTAGTCAAAACATTTTAAAGGATTAAACCTAGTATCTCAAATAAAATATCAAATATAATATATAATATAATATAATATAATAATTATACATATAAGACAAGCATACTAATTATAGAATAATTAAAACAATGTTGATTAGTTTAGCACGCATGACACACTGCATACACTGCCTGATGTGTCAGGTCAACCAGCCTGCAGAAATGAAGTCTGATGCTGACTGCTGTAAATCTAGTTGTTTCATGTAGAGTCCAGTCTGAGAACTGCACTAACCTGTCGCATGAATGGATGCAGATTGGTGCATCTCTGTTTGCCAGCAGTGAGGGTTCAGGTTTGTTCATCGGTCTGGCTGGGACAGGAGCAGCCGGAGGGATCGCTGTAGCTGGATTTGAGTGGAATGTGAGTGACATCTCTTTTCCAATTTCCTTCCTGCCTTAATTTTCATTAAGTGCAAAATATTTATTAGCCACAATTAGTTCTTGGGCATTGTTTCAAACACTAATGAAACTTCATGTAAATGCAACTGCATTCGATCAGCACTAGGGGGAGAAAGAGGACCAGCTTCTGTCTTAAAACAGGAATTAGGATGCTGAATATCCTATTCTTAGTTTTTGTCTAGACTGTTGGTCCATTCTGTCAGTCCTTTGTCTAGTCTGTCATTTCTCAAATCCTTACAACAAGATAAATGAACCTGAGGAACAAAAGCGCTATATAAATAAGACCTCAAATTGTTTTTCAAAGTATGTGCTGGCTTTTTTTTTTTTTACTTATACGTGTCTAAATATGATAGATTTATATGTAAGTGAAGTTATAACTTCAACAATTAAATAATAACAAATAATTCAAGTTTAAGATAATTCAAGTTGAATGACTTCCAATTTAAAATTTAAGGCAGCAACTGAACTTTTTAAGTTAAAGTATGTGGAAATTATTAACACATATTTATATTCATGATACAGTAGAACTAAAAAGTAGTTGCATGCTTAAATTTGTCGCTAACTGCTTGGATGCCAGTTTTAGACAATAAATATCATACAAATGGCATTTACTTAAACCTTCCTTGTGCTAAAAAAAGACCCATGTTGGTTTCAATTAAATTAGCCATAAACACTACATAAAAACATTTGTGTAATTATTCCCATCTATTTTTATCTTCTCCATTATTGTATATTCAAAATTAGCTGGAGAGACACACATGAAAAAAAAAAAAAAAAAAAAAAAACCCTAATCATGACTAATTGTAGTGACTAGTACAAGTACAAAAAATACTTTACTAGAAAAACATCATACATGTTATGTTATATTATATTATACTAAGATGTGCCTTCACTTTCTTTTTGCGGCTTTTGTCAAAGCAAACAGATTTACGTCTTAGGTGAATTGTTCTTATTTAAATGTGCTTCACTGAAAAACTAATTGATTTTCTGCAGTGTGGTAATATCCTTTCTCTCTCTGTTAGGCAACCTATGTCCTGCTGGCTCTTGCCTGGATCTTTGTCCCAGTTTATGTGTCTTCTGGGGTGGGTTTTAGACATACACCAAACCACCGCTTATACTGAAGTGCCAAGTGAGCTATTTAGTCTGTGAATTAATAATTGAGAATTTATGTTTAATGCTGTCACATGCACCATAGACTCAAAGTCTCTTTACTTCTCACCACATGTGCTACTTTCCCAGATTCGCCTATTAATTTACTTTGTTCATGCTGTTCCCTCTGCACTTCCTGTCTCTCTCTCTCTCTCTCTCTCAGATTGTTACAATGCCAGAGTATCTGGGTCGGCGGTTTGGAGGAGAGCGAATTCGCATGTACTTGTCAGCTCTCAGTCTGATGCTGTCTGTGTTCACCAAGATCTCAGTGAGCAGTGAAACACATACATTCATAATGTTTCATAAAACCTTTGCCATTTCATGCACATATACTGTATTCCCACAAAACTAAAAGTCAAACATTAATTTACAAAGACTTCATTTCACTGTATTACTGTGCTGGCATGTTTCTAAGGAATTTGAAGTTGTGAAAGAGAATGTAGTTTAACTGTGTTTCAACATCTGTTTTTCACTGCAGACACACAAAAACACTTACACGTGAATGTTCATGCTGCCTTGCTGGAATGCTAGGCATTAAACTTTGGCACTTAAAAAAACATTATTTGTCATAGAAATGTTACTGTAGATGTTATAAGTGGTAAAGCTCCGTATAAAAGTTTGGGCTCAGTAAGATATTTTTAAGAAATTAATACTTTAATTCAAGAAAATGTTATGTGATCAAAAGACATTTATAAAGTTCTATTTTAAATAAATGCTGTTCTTTTAAACTTTCTATTAATCAAAGAATACAAAAAATAATTTTGCTGATAACTGCTTTCAACAAAAACAAAAAGAAAAAATATTTATTGAGCAGCAAATCAGAAAATATTGCCACCATGGGAATAAATTATATTTGTTAAAATAGAATAAAACAAAACTGAAATTAAATGTATAATAATATTTCATATTTAAAATGTAAAATTACTGTTGTTTTCAGCCTGTATTTTTCAGCCTCAATGAACATAAGAGACTTATTATAATTTATAACATTTACAAGCACAATGAATGCTCCTGACCTAAATTTCAACGGTCCCAGATAAGGGTTTGAATACTTATGCAATTGAATCATATATTTTTTTTATCTTTAATAAATTTGCTAAGATGTTAAAAATGTTATTTGCTTTATCATTGTGGTGTAGGGAGTGTAGATCGATGTGGGAAAAAAGTCATTTAAAGCAGTCTGTGAATGAAGGGGTTTGAATTCTTTTGCAAAGCAATGTATATATATATATATATTTACATTTACATTTACATTTAATCATTTAGCAGACGCTTTTATCCAAAGCGACTTACAAATGAGAACAACAGAAGCAGTCAGGTCAACAAGAGAACAACAACAGTATACAAGTGCCATGACACGTCTCAGTTAGTCTAGTATAGAACGCATAGGTAGGGTTTTTTTTTTTTTTTTTTTTTTTTTTTTTTTTTTTTTTTTAATTAAAAAGACAAGAAAAGGAAAAGTGCTAGTGTTAGTTGGTTAAGTGCAGGCGAAAAAGATGAGTCTTTAGCTGTTTCTTGAAAATGAGTAAAGACTCAGCTGTACGAATTGAGATTGGGAGGTCATTCCACCAGCTGGTGACAGTCCAGGAAAAGGTCCTTGAGAGTGATTTTGAACTTCTTTGGGATGGTACCACAAGGCGTCGATCACTTGCAGAGCGCAAACTTCTGGAGGGCACATAAGATTTAACCAATGAGTTTAGGTAAGTTGGTGCCGTGCCAGTGGTCGTCTTGTAGGCTAGCATCAGTACCTTGAATTTGATGCGAGCAGCTACTGGTAGCCAGTGTAACCTGATGAGGAGCGGAGTAACGTGAGCTTTCTTTGGCTCATTGAAGACAACCCTCGCTGCTGCATTCTGGATCAATTGCAGAGGCTTGACAGTACATGCAGGAAGGCCCGCCAGGAGAGCATTACAATAGTCCAGTCTGGAGAGAACAAGAGCTTGGACAAGAAGTTGGGTTGCTTGCTCTGACAGGAAGGGTCTAATCTTCCTAATGTTGTATAAGGCAAACCTGCAGGACCGGGTAGTTGTAGCAATGTGGTCTGTGAAGCTTAACTGATGATCCATCACAACTCCTAGGTTTCTAGCTGTCCTCGAAGGAGTAATGGTTGATGAGCCCAGCTGTATAGAGAAGTTGTGATGAAGCAATGGGTTAGCTGGAATCACCAGGAGTTCTGTCTTCGTAAGGTTAAGCTGAAGGTGATGGTCATTCATCCAGCTAGAGATGTCACTCAGACAGGCTGAAATGCGAGCAGCTACCGTCGGGTCATCTGGTTGGAATGAGAGGTAGAGTTGGGTGTCATCAGCGTAGCAGTGATAAGAAAAGCCATGCTTCTGAATGACAGATCCTAATGATGTCATGTAGATGGAGAAGAGAAGTGGTCCAAGTACTGAGCCTTGAGGAACCCCAGTAGCAAGGTGGTGTGACTTTGAAACATCACCCCTCCAAGACACACTGAAGGATCTGTCAGAGAGGTAGGACTTAACCCACAGGAGTGCTGTTCCAGAGATGCCCATCTTTCTGAGGGTGGACAGGAGAATCTGGTGATTAACAGTGTCAAAAGCAGCAGAAAGGTCCAGTAAGATGAGTACCGAGGATTTTGAAGCTGCTCTTGCTAGTCGCAGGGCTTCAGTAACCGAGAGCAGAGCAGTCTCAGTTGAGTGGCCACTTTTGAAGCCAGATTGGTTGCTGTCCAGGAGGTTGTTCTGTACAAGGAATATAGAAAACTGGTTGAACACAGCTCGCTCAAGTGTCTTTGCAATAAATGGAAGAAGGGATACCGGTCTGTAGTTTTCAAGAAGCGCTGGATTTAGTGATGGTTTCTTGAGCAGTGGGCTTACCCGAGCCTGCTTGAATGCTGAGGGAAATGTTCCAGAGTGAAGAGAGGAGTTGATAACGTGAGTAAGCAAAGGTATGACTGAAGAAGAGATTGCTTGAAGGAGGTGAGTGGGGATCGGATCAAGTGGACAAGTAGTAGGATGATTGGACAGGAGAAGTTCGGAGACGTCCATCTCTGAGAGTGGGGAGAAGGAGGAGAAAGAGTGTGCATCGGTCATTGTGAAGTTGTCCTCAGTCTGCGGTGTGGAGAATTGGCCGCTGATGGATCTCGTCTTATTTGTGAAGAAAACTGCAAAGTCGTCCGCTGTAAGAGTCGATGGAGGAGGTGGTGGCGGTGGATCAAGAAGAGAAGAGAAAGTCTTGAAGAGTGTCCGAGCGTCACAACAGCTGTTAATTTTGTTGTGGTAGTAGGATGTTTTAGCCGTGAAGACATTTGCAGAGAAGGAAGAGAGGAGAGACTGATACACACTGAGGTCTGTAGAGTTTCTTGATTTCTGCCATTTCCTCTCTGCAGCCCTGAGTTTAGAGCGATGTTCACGGAGAACCTCAGACAGCCAGGGGGCAGATGGGGCAGTGCGTGCTGGTCTAGACAACAGTGGGCAAAAGTTGTCCAAGCAAGATGTTAAAGTGGAGCAAAGAGTGTCCGTAGCGCTGTTCGTGTCCAGAGCAGAGAACTGAGAGAGTGCAGGAAGTGAGGATGAAACCACAGAAGATAGGCGAGATGGAGAGAGTGAGCGTAGGTTCCGTCGAAAGGTGACCTGCGTTGGAGTGTGAGGCACTTCAGGAGTAAGTGCTAGGTTAGCAGTAATGAGGAAGTGGTCTGAGGTGTGCAGTGGAGCAACTGAAGAGTTGTCCACAGAGCAACAGCGCATGTAGATGAGGTCCAGTTGGTTGCCTGATTTGTGAGTCACTGTAGTAGACACTAGCTTGAGATCAAATGAGGCGAGCAGAGTTTTGAAGTCAGCAGCCTGGGGTTTATCTAGGTGGATGTTGAAGTCACCAAGCAGTACCAGAGGAGTACCATCTTCAGGAAAGTTTGATAGCAGCACATCCAACTCCTCCAAGAAGTTTCCCAATTGACCTGGGGGACGATAAATGACCACAAACTGGATTTTAACAGGGTGGGTTACAGTAATGGCATGTGATTCAAATGAACCAGTACCTGTAGGTGATGGCTGAAGATCAAATTTCCATTCTTTTGATATAAGGAGACCTGTTCCTCCACCCCTCCCAGTGGTACGAGGAGTGTGGGAACAAGTGAAATTAGTGGAGAGGGCTGCAGGGGTGGCAGTATCTTCAGGTTTGATCCAAGTCTCTGTCAGTGCCATGAGGTTGAGACCGGAATGAGTAGCAAGAGAAGAAATGAAGTCTGCTTTGTTAACTGCAGACTGGCAGTTCCAGAGACCAACTGGAATAGAGAGCGTAGTAGTAGAGGTCAGAGGGACAGGCCGTAGGTTTGTCAGACAGGCCTTCCTGCGACGTCCGTAGCGTGCTCTCCGAGTGTTAGTAGTGATAGTAGAGATCTGAAAGCACATAGTGACTACAGGTGTAAGATATTTGAGAACAAGGTATACAAAAAGTAAAGAAAGGGGGGGGAAGCAATACTCAAGTGCCCTGTCGGTGTCCTTGCTCGGTGGAGTCGTGCAGGTAGAGTCGATTGTCTTTACACTCGTCCGTCTTCACATGAGGATAATTCACACGAGGGCTGCCGCGACCGCTGCCGCGGTGAAACTTAGCGCTTTTGTATTAGCCTGATTACCTGTGATTGAAGTCAGCTGGCCACGCCTCACTATTTAGCAGATCGAAACCAGGCAGTCCCGCGATAGGCAAACGCAAAACCAAGCGCCACTGTCAGCACGTATTAACCAGGGTAAGACACACACAATTTAAACCAAAAAACTTTCCTAGCAATGACGATCCCACACTAGTCTGAAGAGAAAACAAGGCAAAACACTCACAAGCTGCTGTCCTTCTCTGTAGCTCGACTGTTTCTTCTGACAAGTGCTTTCTAAACAGCTAATTAAGTACTTTCACTGGCTTTGGCCACGCCTCACTATTTAGCAGATCGAAACCAGGCAGTCCCGCGATAGGCAAACGCAAAACCAAGCGCCACTGTCAGCACGTATTAACCAGGGTAAGACACACACAATTTAAACCAAAAAACTTTCCTAGCAATGACGATCCCACACTAGTCTGAAGAGAAAACAAGGCAAAACACTCACAAGCTGCTGTCCTTCTCTGTAGCTCGACTGTTTCTTCTGTTTCTATATATATATATATATATATATATATATATATATATATATATATATATATATATATAGAATAGTAGTATATATAATTTTGCACAAATGAAAATAACTGGGGAAAAATGACTATTTGACAGGTTTTGTACAAGGAAGAACCACTCACATATCTTGTGAAATCTAATATCTTCTTCTTTCTCTAGACCGTTAGATTTAGCATTTTTCATTTGCATTCCATAGCGGAAAAAAGATGATAACAAATGAGATCTTGTTGATATTTCAACTGTTTATCAAAGACAGCAAGGAGATAAAATAGAGAGCAAGTTTAGACTTTTGCTTAAGTCTCCTACTCAGATTTTCTTAAACGAGACTCAACAAGTTATCTCAAGAATTCTCTAGATCTGACAAGATAAATTCTAGAATTAAAAGTCAGACCTCAGATATTTCTTATTCACTTTTATCAAACAAGACTGACTGATCTAAACATTGCCAACATTTATTTCAAATATATACTCTAAGCAATTGTGTTCTCCAAGACATTTGAGTAGAAATACTAATTGGCGAAAACATGCGGTTTGATAATCAAATGCAGAATAACTGAGAACACAGTAAACTGACCTCAAACTTCTGTGTCGTTTCCAGACAGATCTGTACTCTGGAGCTTTGTTTGTCCAGGTTTGTTTGGGCTGGAATCTCTACCTGTCCACTGTGCTCATGCTGGTCATCACTGCCCTCTACACTATTGCAGGTTTGTATGTGCATGTACTGTATGTATTTTGTATATATACTGTTCAAATGTTTGGGTCGATCCAAAAAAAAAAAGCTTTCTAACCTCAAACTTTTAAATGCAGTGTCTATGTATAATAAAAGAACCATATACCTTTAGAGCATTTGTTAATTTAGGCTAATGTTGATTTCCACATATACTAATGCATTATATAAACTAATCAAACTGTATAAATTAGCATTTGTTCATAAAAATGGTCATAATAAATTAATCAACAATGAACAATAGTATATTTGTAACGTTATAAACTAGATTAATAAGTGCTCATGATACTTCTTGTAAAATGATACCACTACATTTTTCAGTAGTGAGCGGTTTTATAAGTAGTATTTGCAGTAAACAAGCTCTTATTCCATCAAGCAGGAGTATAGCGTGACAAAGCATAGCTTTTGATGTCTCATTGTGTTGCGCACACAGATTTATGGTCCTAGAAAGCAGATGCAATAATCAATTGTGGTCTTCCTTATGCACTGCAATGCTGTAAAACTGGATAGGGTGGTGTAATGGTTAAAGCTCAGAGCTTGAAACAGGAATGTTCCTCGTTGGAGTTGTGGATAGTGTAAATTATAAACTAGAAGAGTCCTCTAGCTAACTACTTAACCAGTTTTTTTGTTGGCCAGTCGTTTGGATAAATCTGCTACTAAATGATTACTTATTTAAACTTTCTCACCGAAGCCCAGTGGTTCAGTATCATTTAACTTCTGCATTAGTAATTATGGTCTACATGACTGATTCCAACATAATTGCATGATTACTTTAATCCGCATCACTGCTGTCACTGTATTCACTCCTCTGTCTGCAAGTGCTGATTCAGACTTGACGCCGTTGACTCATATCACATTAAACCATCATGAGAGAATTGAGAAATACCCGCTTAGTCCTCTGTTTCACCAGGTGGCTTGGCGGCTGTTATCTACACAGACACTCTTCAGACCTTCATCATGATCATTGGAGCAGTCATTCTCACCATCACAGGTCAGTCAATCACAGGCCTCTTCTTTTATTCTGCTCTGGCAGTGATCTCATGTCAGCTGTCACTGAGGAAGTAAGCACATCTCAGAAGTGACACCAATGGAAACAGATGGCAACTGTAAGAGAATGTGTTTGGCAGGCACATTTTCCGGGTTGGGTGGTTTATATATAACTAATAGATATATCATAAAACTGCCTTTTGATGTTAATAATAAAATAAACAACGAGATAAGATCGATGTGGGAAAAAATCATTTAAAGCAGTCTGTGAATGAAGGGGTTTGAATTCTTTTGCAAAGCAATGTATATATATATATATATATATATATATATATATATATATATATAGAATAGTAGTATATATAATTTTGCACAAATGAAAATAACTGGGGAAAAATGACTATTTGACAGGTTTTGTACAAGGAAGAACCACTCACATATCTTGTGAAATCTAATATCTTCTTCTTTCTATAGACCGTTAGATTTAGCATTTTTCATTTGCATTCCATAGCGGAAAAAAGATGATAACAAATGAGATCTTGTTGATATTTCAACTGTTTATCAAAGACAGCAAGGAGATAAAATAGAGAGCAAGTTTAGACTTTTGCTTAAGTCTCCTACTCAGATTTTCTTAAACGAGACTCAACAAGTTATCTCAAGAATTCTCTAGATCTAGATAAGAAAATCTGGTTCAATTGTGTATCTATTATCTAAATAGATAAATATTGCTCAAATAAATGAATCAATAATGGACTGCAATAAAAAAAAGCTTCCAGATAACCTAAAACAAAAAGTAAACAAATAAATTACAAAACATTATTGCATAAATGAATCAAATTTAGAATATTCACAAAATGTGAATATTCAGTGTAAACAAGATTTAAACAAAACAAATTAATTCCCATGGTGCTATTTACATTAGAGTCTTTTTGTCGTCTCAAGGACTTCATCATCTAGAATTTGTCTTTGCTAAGTAAAAGTGAAGACAGGCAAAAAAATAACAGCATATTTGGTGTAATGTGGAACAGATTTCACTGTGGCTGTCACAGAAATAGAAACCAGGCAACAACTAAAATATCCTGTAACACAGCTGTTCATGACCAGAAAAAATAAAGTCAAAAAGAGAGGTTTTATAGCACCATGTCTGGTAAGGACACATTAAAACCTGCATAGCTGGTTTGTATGGAGGTGTGGAAGAGGGAAAATCCCATTAACGTCTTCAGCAACTCTAAAGTCATCTCTAATGGTTTTTAAGAACTGAAAATTAAATAAAAACTGCACAAAGATACAAGCAAACAAAATATAAACTCAATATGACAAACACATAAAAAAAGTCTAAACAAGTCAAAGAAATTTAAATATTTTAATTGGAATCGATTCAAAATTTACATTTCGTTTTGATGCCATTTTGATGCTACTACAAAGAACAATTAAAGCTAAACCTCTACACATTACCCAGAAAGTAGTAGATTTAGCTGATATGTATTTATGTACACGTTACAGCATTCAACAAGATTGGAGGCTACAGTAACCTGGAGAGCGTGTATTTGAAAGCTGTGCCGTCTAAGATCATCCCAAACACGACATGCCACCTGCCCAGGTCTGATGCCATGCACCTTTTCAGAGACCCTGTGCATGGAGATCTACCCTGGCCAGGCATGACACTGGGATTGACCATTCTTGCAACATGGTACTGGTGCACCGATCAGGTATGCTTCAACACACACTCTCATAAATGGATAACAAGGCTACCCTGGTTTTCACAACACAATGTAAAAAAGCTTTGCGTAAAGGACAGTGTTGCAAATGTATTTTGCATTTTGAGTTGCATTCTGCTAGAAGATATTTAACAAATCACTTGACACTGCAAAGACTTTTTAGAGACAGAGGTAAAGACCTTTTAGGAAAAGGATCTACCAAGTCTAAATATTTATCCACAATTAGACCTCATTCAGAGCAGACCCTTGCAATTTGATGTAAATGATAATGAGGCTGTGAGGGATTTGCATCAACTAAAGTCTATATTGAGTCTTGCGTCATTAAAACATCTTCAAATGATTCAAGTATATTCTCACAGAAACTGTGAAAATCATTGTGTGCGGACTTGCATAAAAATGATAAGAGTGGAGAAATGATAAAAGATTAGATTATTTTTGCAATAACTGAAATTGTAACACTTTCCTTCTATAAAGTACAGTGGACATCACATAAAAAAACACATATTTCCAAACCTCCTTAGCAGGTATTAAACAAAACATTACCAAAAAAATACATAATTCAATTCCTGTAAATACTGTCTGAGTTGGAGTCTTCTCCAGACCCAATACATGTGGGATTGGTCTGGGTCTTATTACTTTTCTTCCAGTTGGGGGCTCAAAACTTGGTCTAGGTCGTGGCTAAGGGTCTCAGTCATGACCACAGTTAATTCAACACTGCACAAAGTGGCTCAGTGCTGCAATAAATTCAGTGTTTTTCTGAGTAAGTTTCAGTTTGTTTAAATAGCCAGGTCTTGGTCGGAGTTAAAGTCCAGGTCTTAGGTGTCTTGGTCTGGATCTTGGAGTGTTTGGTCTCGACTCCAACTCAAAGGCTAGCTCTAAAGGCCGGTTCACACCAACAATGATCGGCACAAAATCTGGTCTGACTTTCTCAAATAATTAGTTTCTCTGTCAGTAGGTCGTGGTTATGGAAAAACTAAAATACCCAGCTTTTTTCCATTCAAAATATTCAGTTTGAGAGTATCACAAAGTACTAATTATATATAACAGCAGCAGCTTTGTGCATGTGATAAAAGCATTAATATTATTGGCTGAGCAGTCTTTTTTCCGCTATGCACAGGAAAAGAGATTAGAACGCCTCTCCATAAACAAAGAATCTGTTGCACTGACATCATGCAAATGTTTGTATCAGTCTGAAGCGATTTAAAGATTGAAAATGTTCAACCACAACAAACATTCATCTTGGTGTGAACAGGCCTTGAGACAGTCTGATCTCCTCAGGTAAAACCATGGACAAATGCAGACTTTGACATTAACTCTCTATCAGTTTGTACTGTACCTTAACCTTTTCAACATCCTTTTCCCACAAGCTGAGAAAATAATTTATCAACAACAGGGGGGGATGAGAAACCGTCATCACCATGGTCACAAATCCACCACCAAATTTTTGCACTAGTCCAGATTACACAATAAAGGCACGTCAATAAAGAGTAAGGCTGCTTGTAACAAGTTTTGCTTGCCACGGTCCAGTTTAAAGATACAGCTGAACTCCAGTTGAAGTGGAGACTGGTGGCCACATAATTGCACATTTGTGCCTTTGTACTCAATACAAAGTTGTTTGTTTTCTGGAGGAAAGCCACCATAAATCAGTTAAATTTCATTGTGTCTCTGTGTCAACAATTTATCCCCCAAAGCAAAACCAGATGTGTTCACTGGAACCTTCACCCTGAGGTGTTTGTAGCTGGCAAGTTTAGATAAAGATATTCCTAATGGCATACGGGTCTCAACCCGTCTACGAGGAGACGGAGACTTTGTTTGAGAAGCCCGATGAGCAGGAGAGAGTGACTGAGAGTGCGTGAGCCGCTGAGCGTGTGTTTTGCCATTTCTCAGTCCTTCTATCGTATAGGTGAGGCTTTGTCTTCTAGGGGACCGGCCGGAGCGGTTTAGATTTTGCTTGCCTGATCCATTTGAGGGGAGGTCAGCATATGCTTTCTCCTGCCAGTACCTGTGGCCCCCGATCACATGGCCGCTGCTTTTAGGAGGTCTATGGAAAACTCCAGGTTTAGCAATCACCACTTTGGCCCGGCCACAAGTCTCTCGAACGGGAGAACTGGAAACCATCTGGTAAAGGTGAAAGGGAGGAATATGTATGTGAGAAAGAAACAGGATAAAAAATAAAATAAAAAACTTCAGGCGTGATTTCAAATGTTTCAACAAATTATAAACTGTTCTGATGATTTTTTTAATATGAACTCAGAAAACAAAAAGTAATGTTGGTTGATCTGTATCTCGGCAGGTAATTGTGCAGAGGTCTCTATCAGCCAGGAGTCTGAGTCACGCCAAAGGGGCGTCAATCTTTGCCAGCTATCTCAAGATGCTTCCCATGATCTTCATCATCCTACCTGGCATGATCAGCAGGGCACTCTACCCAGGTACTACACTCACACTCCTGCTACTGTATCTGCTAATGCTGCAAAAATTCATTGCTATGTCTTTTGTGCAAGCTTTGTCACCTTTTAAAAGCCTATACCAATAGAAAATGGGGTCAAACCAGCTTAAAGTGGTCAAGCTGGTTTTTGGTAAATGGTAGCTGGCTTGTTGCTGTTCCAAAGTGGATTACCAGACCTAATCAAGCTGGACTGTTGCACTACACTATTCTTCATAAGCAAATACACAAAAAACAGATAAACCTTAAGCAGGGTAGTTTGATAACCAAATAAATGTGAATACTGCACATCTTACTTAACTGAAGCATTTTATTCAAACAATAGATATAATAGAAATAGTATGAGACAAGACTAAACAATGGCATTATAGGAAAAGATTTGTAAGAATGGTTCCACTTTATATTAGGTGGCCTTATGTACTAGGGATGTTCATTTCGATTATTTTTCCTAACCGACAACCGCTGCTCATTAACCAGTTATTAATAACTAATAAATAGGCCTATACTAGAAATATATTTTTACTTAATAAATTAAGAAAATGAATGAAAAACTGTGCAACAAGTACCCTAGTATGCAGATTTTTGGGTTCATTTTTGTGATGCGCAAAAGGAAACAGCAGAAAGCGACATCTTATTTTTCTTTAGGCTTATATTACAAAAGCATAAAGATTGTTTTTATTGTGAATGTACACAAACCTTTTACAATTCCGATTAAACCCATTACAATTCCGATTTGACATATTTAAATGTAGAAGAATCTGGCCCGTTAAGTGTTTCACCGTACCGCCGTGATGTTATGCAAACATTTTGTTTTATGTGGATATTGGAACGTGAGTAAAGTACATAATAAATAATAATTTGGCATTCAAATACATCGCAAATATAGAAACATTTGATTTTGTGTCAAATGAGAGACCACACGTTGGTTTCAGTTCATTTTAGCCTTTTCAAAATATTGTTAATTGAAAGGCTTTGTTGAAGAGTGAGGGGAACTAAAATAGCCTAGCTTTGTTTACAGTGTTTATTATAATGTTTGTAAAAAAAAAAAATTAGCAAAGCCATTAGACCCATTTCTGAATGAAATAAAACGTGACTTGTTTTTTTCTCTCTCTAAAAACTTTTTATTGTTTTTATACATGTAGCGTAGGCCTATTTTAACCACACAGCAATCCATTTGAAATATTTTGATAAATTCCTGAAAATATATAAATAAATGACTTGTTGTATTAATTGTATTGGTCAGTCAAAATTCTTAACGGTCGGTTAATGGTTAAAATGAACATTCCTAGTACTTCCATTTAAATTAATCATTAAATATAATACATTTATCGCGTTCAAACATGCTATTACATTGTACTTATATTTTTTAAATACCTGCATGTAATTACCGTATGTTTCGGACTTTAAGTCGCACCTGAGTATCAGTCAGTCAGTCGCATCAGTCCAAAAATACGTCATGATGAGGAAAAAAAACATAAGTCGCACTGGACTATAAGTCGCATTCATTTAGAACCAAGAACCAAGAGAAAACATTACCGTCTACAGCCACGAGAGGGCGCTCTATGTTCTCAGTAGTAGGCTACAGAAGCACTGAGCTGCATAGAGCGCCCTCTGGCGGCTGTAGACGGTAATGTTTTCTCTTGGTTCATGTCAAATTAATTTTGATAAAAAAGTCGCACCTGACTATAAGTCGCAAGACCGGCCAAACTATGAAAAAAAGTGTGACTTATAGTCCGGAAAATACGGTACATCTGTAATTATTACTTTAATTACACTGTTGATCCATCACTTACACCCATCTTTAACCCCACCCATACCACCAAACCTTTAACTAACCTTAAATGTTTTGCAATACAATATGAATACAATAAGTACATGTACTTATTTTTTGATGCAAGTATTTAGTAGTTTAGACCACCTAATATAAAGTGGGACTGTAAGAGCTATGCAATAAAAGTAGGGATGTTAAATATCCAGTATTAAAATTCTGTCCAACTCTGTTTCACTGATAAGCAATAATTAACTAATATTAAACGATTTTCTGTTTAAATAAATGAAAAGAAAAAAAAATAATTAAAAACTATATTTTAGATGATAAAAATGTAGGCGAGTTCAATCTAATTGCAGCTTCATTTACATTTCCCCTTCTCCCATCCATTACCCCATGCATGTGTTTTAGCACTTATACAGGTTCAGGCGTGCTGGAAATGTCAACAGGGTGCGGGAACACACACCGGCACGCCCTTGTGCTTTCTGTAACACACACGCCTGGCTTCTTTTCATCTACTTGAAACACTCCCAGGTTTATAGACTGGTAGAGTGAAGAGCCAAATCTGAAAAAAGCACTTTCACATTCAGTAACACTACTGTAAATCAAAGTCCAACCTACCTTTGTTTTATGTCTGTTCTGAATGTTCAGTAGATTTTTCTCAGCAGTGGTTTGTTCGACATCATCTGTTCGCAAGTCCAGCATGGATTGAGAGAAACGGGCCATCACGTTAAGCGCATCAAGGCTGTGGTCTCCAACACGACCGGAACCCGTTAACCTTCCGTTAGGGAGTTTGTCACTGCTGTCAGAGTCACTACATTCATAGAATTCATCTGATGTTGTAGAATTCTCATCTTTATCCTTTAATGAATGTGCACAGGTGACAGCGGTGCTGTCGGCATCATTGTCGCGAATGTCCATGTTTGCATCCTTTGTCTGGTTTTCGCCCCTTCTGATTAAAGTGACCTCTGCATCTCCAGAGCCCTCCGGCCTATTAACCACCAACTGAAGGGTGCGTGGCTTGGGCACAGGCATTTCTAAAGTCTGTTTGACCTCTGTTGATTCAGGGTTGGACTGCTGCACTTGTGGAGGAGGGTTGGGTTTGGGTTCTTCTTTCTGGATCGGAGAGCTTGGCGAATAGGATGTATTGGCTAGTGTATCTTTATTAACATTGCTAGAGTTAATCTCCGGCTGAGTTTGGGTGTTTGGTTGAACATTTGCATCTACAGTAAATGTTTTAGAAATTTGTGTTGTTTTAGGACGAGGACTTGCTTTATCTGGTAACGGTTCCTCAGGTGGGGCAGTGAAAGGGTCTTTAAAACGTATTGCTTGAGATGTTTCGAACATTTGCGAGCGCATTAAATGCACCTGTGTTGGCTTGCTTGTATCACGGATATTGATAAACCCAATAACATCACTGGCTGGGTCTGGCTCAGGCCAAGTGGGCAAGTAGAGAATGAGATCTGCCTTTGGCAGACCTACAAGTCCTGGGTGCTTTTGCGGTTCTTCTATCATCTCCCGTTGAGGCTTGGTAATCTGGACCATAGGATTTTTGGAGGTACTGTTCTTGGCACTAGCCTTGTCTGAAGAGGCTTTGCTTGCTGAATCTAAATTAAGTAACGCATATTTGGGGCTAATAAGTTTTCTTGCAACAGATACAGGAACAGGGGGCGGAACAGCGATCGGGACAGGGTCAGGCTCTGGAGGGTCCGCCAATGGGATCTTGGCTAGATTGACTCCACGAGAGTTCAGGTATAGTTCGCGGAACTGCCTGTCAAAAGTTTCAACAGCCTGTCCCGTCAGGACTGTAATGATGTTGCGGTCCAAACGAGAAGCTGTCCATGTAAAACTGAAACATAAAGATGCTACATGTCAGAAAAGAGAATAAACAAATAACACGTACGGCACAATCACATAAATTGACATTTAAACTAGCAAATCAAAATATTTTAAAGCAGGGGTAGGCAACGTCGGTCCTGGAGTGCCAATGTCCTGCAGAGTTTAGCTCCAACCCTGAAAAACCTATCCTACCTTTAGCCATAGTAATCCTGAAGACCTTAATTAGCTTGTTCAGGTGTGTTTGATTAGGGTTGGAGCTAAACTCTGCAGGACATCGGCACTCCAGGACAGACATTGCCTAACCCCTAGTGTGTTACCACCACTGTTGAGGTAAAGGCATGTTTTTCAGTTGTGTGACAATAGCTCACTCATCCAGATTTTTTGTTCTTGTTTTTTATGTTCACACTTCCCTTTTCTTTTGGTATTCTGGCATTTCATGCCATACGCTTGGTTTATTCGGTCGGTCTTGTGATTTGATTATTGCTTGACTAGTCTTTTTTTATTCAGCTTCTAGTACTCTTTTAGTATTTTTTTATTCAGCATTTCGTAAAAAAAAACTAGCTATATGTACTATGCTAGATTAAGAGACTTGTCATGGCGCTTGTGTTCTGTTGTTGTTCACTCATTGGTCTGATTGCTTCTATTGTTCTAATTTGTAAGTTGCTTTGGATAAAGGCGTCTGCTAAATGATTAAATGTAAAATGCAATTGGATTATTTTTGTTACCATGTTACACCCCTGTAAATTATCTTTTAATTTGCCATTGTATTTTGAATGTTTTCCCATGTTCTCTATCAGATGTTTTGGAGAGATCAGTGACGTTTCTAGTTTAGTTAAGACTGTTCCTGTTTCACATTTGGTTTATGGTTCTTGTGATTCTCTTACCCATACCGAATTGAACTTGCAATTTGCACACAGTTTACTAACATGCTTCCTTACAGTCTAGTGTGACTGGCTTGCATTTAAAAAACACAGTTTCATGTATGTGTTCATATACACATTTAAGTGCACAAAACAAACCTGTATGATCCGGACACAGCACGGTCTCCATCCACAAACATGAATTTCTGACTCAATGAGCCACGCACCTTCTGAGCGGAGCGTGAAAAGAATTCGGCACCACCAATGCATCGCACCCGAAGATGCTACAAACACAAATTGTTATTCATACACTAACAAACACAACCAACATATTTTCTTATTTTAAGAAAAGTCTACAAAACAGACATTAATACATGTGCCTTCTACTCACATTGAGGTGTCCACTGTGCATGTTGGCTCTCTCACACATAAACAGGAAGTTCTGTATAGATGCATTATCTATAATAATGTATATAGCTACTTTCTTTTTAAATCCAGCCTCTATTAGATCCTTGAAAATGTCGACGTCTGTGAAAACATCCATTACCACAGCAATCATCTGCAAAAACACAAATGGTTTTGTATTATTTCTCAGTGTACAAATGATTATACACAAAAAGGTCATACTCCATTGTAATATTCTATTGTAAGCATGGATTATGTTCTCTTTATTAAGAAGACAACATGATGACACAAAACATCTCCTACACTCCCTTAATCTGTTGTACTACACCTATTAATAACCATATTTCGTTATAAGCTCTTATTGTGTAAAATGTCTTTAGATAAAGGAATCTCTTTGATTGAGTATTCGAGTGTGTGTGTCTTAAAGAGAGAGGGGGCGGAAGGGAATTTCTGCCGGTATGTGTCACGGGCCGAACTGCTGGCTTCAAGCAAGTTTTAACAAGACAAATAAGTTGGCTGGAAACCAGTAGATTGTCAAACGTGATGGATATTTGGACATTTAACATGTTTAATTTATTTTCTGCTGAACTCAATTCATTCCTAACAATTCCAGGTTATCATTTTAAAAATTAATCAGGAGAAGAGTTTTATTGAATAGTGAGTGTTGACATGCATAAGCATAGCAGCTCTTTTGCTTAGAGCCATAACACCCCACTGATGTTGCCATTGATTATTTCTATCCATAAATGGAAATTATAACTTTATGTAATGTAAGATGATGTAAGATGAGTATTTAGCATATTAAAGACTAACAAATATTAAAGACCCAAAACATGATTATTTTTTAGATTATTTTGACCAAAAAAAATCCACAATTAAACTGTATTATTGTTCATTGTAGGCTACTTATAAGCTGTTCTGAAAAAAGCTATTATGATGAAACATCAAGGAATTAGTTAATTGTTCATTTTGTTTCAGAAATGTTTTCCAAGAACGTTTCAGACATAGATATGTATGGGTTTTGTAACCACAAGACACAAGGGTTTTGTAGACAACAAGTCTGTCAGGATCTGCGAACAGAAATCGCTTTCATCTGATGTAACCATAGAAACCGACTGCTGCTTCAGCATTTTCAGTGAAATTTTTGGACTACACACTGTCGAAATAAGTGAACGCTGTCATCATGTATCAATTTTGTATAGTTTCACATTACACAATTCTGAAACCAAATCTCAACAGCGTTTCTGTGGCTGACTGACCATTCAATCGTGCTTTTCAAGTTTCTCTAGTTTACCCACCTTCTGTGCTTGCGCGATGGCCTTTCTCACAACCTCTTTTATATGCGTCGTCTGTCCGTCCACTGGCGGTTGCGTGTACACATTGACACGCGTCACTCCGCGGTAAGAATTGCAGTCTGGCCATCCGAGGTCCAGAATCGGTATGGAGGTATCAGAGCGGTCCGGCCAATACTGCAGTGAAATCGCACCGTCCTCTCCCTCTGTCGTACCATCTGGTTTTTGATGCTCAGAACCGGGTTTATAATCTTCTATGTTCCTACGGAACCGCTCGAGCTCGGGTTCCGACAGGAAAGGACGAAGTTCGTGCTCTTTCACATAGGCGTCAAACGCGTCGCGTCCTTTCGTAATAAGCGCTTCAAGCGCGACCCGCTGATCCTCGCTGTAAAAAAACTCTGGTTTGGTTTCATTCAGACGCCAGTTCACATGATTGTTATCAAGACACTGAACCTGTGAGAGAGCCATAGCGTTTCCACACACAAACCGAATTAAAACGGGGGTTTTTTTTTGTCATACAAATTAAGGCGATATTATATCTTAAAGTTATAAAAGATGCCTCATATGTTATTTGATCATGTTTCCCCGAGCAGAGTCCTACTTCGGAAAAGGACAGAAGTTGACCGCTGAGCTAGAGATCATCTTTCAGTTAACCAACAGGTAGAATAGAACAAAGCATCTCCACAGGCTCTAGTAATTAGACACACCTCAGTCACCTGACCGGGAGGGGCAAACACACACACACACACACATACACGCGCAATAGCCTGCAGCCAAATAGACTGGATCCGAGTTTAGGGTCTTCCACAAACGCATGAACCCTGCAACCTCCGACGCCGACAAGAAAAACAAGCTTCCGGATTGTTCACCAGAGTGTTGCAAGTTAAACAAAGCTTTCTTTCGTCTCCCGATAGAAAAAATGTCCTGAGTTTGTTGTCCAGTAAAGTCCTGTGGGGTTTTGTGTTACTTTGCCCTACTTCTGGTGAGCTGGAAAGAGGAAGAGGCTGGATGTCTGGTTGACTGCATGAGCGCCGGTGACGCGGCGGGCACACGGCTGATTCAACAGTTACGTGGGTTTGGGCGGGGTATCCGGGAAGAAAAAAGTTGCAGCAAACCAAAGAAAGTGAAAGAAACACTTCCTATTTCCTCCCCCTGACTTTGTAAAAGTGGCAGACACTTAAATTTACTCCTGGTGCTAGTTGTCTCAAATGGAAGCTGCCACAATAACTTAATTATTAATCCATTTGCATTAATGTGCATGTTTTTCATCTAGCAATGGTTTTATATCCTGCTATTCAGATAGTTAACTACAGCTTCTGTTTGACTGATTATTTATTATCATTTTTTAATGTTATTATTATACTTATTAATAAGGCCAGGGATTCTCAAATGATTTTGGCAGCTGAACCACTTTAACTTGAAGTATTTACCTGAGATTTGAAGATAATATTTCAATATTTGTAAAGTAAATTTGCATGTCCATGGTTTTCTTATGGTTAATGATAATAACATGCAGATAAATAAACAGGCTTTCTTGAAGCATCTTGGAGACAGTTCTTCTGGATTTAGTCTGTCTCAGTTTGTTCTGTTTCTTCATGTCATTCCAGACAGACTGATGATGATGATGGAATCATATATCTGTATGAGCACTGGCTGCTGTCAGACTCCTTGTGCAAACAAAATTCTCATTGGATTATTACAATTAATGGCAAAATGAATGTTTGGAAATGTAATCTGATAATATTGACACCAGAAAATAGAAATAACTGACTTAAAACCATTTTATAGCTGGTGAAAATACCAGTGTTCTAATAATTTTTGGCCTCCACTGTGTGTGTGTGTGTATACAGAATATATATATATATATATATATATATATATATATATATATATACATATATATATATATATATATATATATATATATATATATATATATACACACATACATGCATACATATTCATATATACAAAACCTGATTCCAAAACAGTTGGGACACTGTACAAATTGTGAATAAAAACCAAATGCAATGATGTAGAATTTTTAAATTTCAATATTTTATTCAGAATACAACAAAGATGACATATCAAATGTTTAAACTGAGAAAATCTATCATTTTAAGGGAAAATAAGTTGATTTAAAATTTCATGGCATCAACACATCTAAATAAAAATTGGTACAAGGCCATGTTTACCACTCTTTGGCATCCTCTATTCTTTTTATAACAGTCTGCAAATGTCTGGGGACTGAGGAGACAAGTTGCTCAAATTTAGGAATAGCAATGTTGTTCCATTCTTGTCTAATACAGGCTTCTAGTTTCTCAACTGTCTTAGGTCTTCTTTGTCTCATCTTCCTCTTTATGATGCACCAAATGTTTTCTATGGGTGAAAGATCTGGACTGGCTGGCCATTTCAGTACCCAGATCCTTCTTCTACGCAGCCATGATGTTATAATTGATGCAGTATGTGGTCTGGCATTGTCATGTTGGAAAATGCAAGGTCTTCCCTGAAACGTCTGGATGGGAGCATATGTTGTTCTAGAACTTGGATATACCTTTCAGCATTGATGGTACCTTTCCAGATGTGTAAGCTGCCCATGCCACATGCACTCATGCAACCCCATACCATCAGAGATGCAGGCTTCTGAACTGAGAGCTGATAACAACTTGGGTTGTCCTTGTCCTCTTTAGTCCGGATAACATGGCTTCCCAGTTTTCCTAAAAGAACTTCAAATTTTGTTTCGTCTGACCACAGAACAGTTTTCCACTTTGCCACAGTCCATTTTAAATGAGCCTTGGCCCAGAGAAAACGCCTGCACTTCTGAATCATGTTTAGATATGGCTTCTTTTTTGACCTATAGAGTTTTAGCCGGCAACGGCGAATGGCAAGGTGGATTGTGTTCACCGACAATGTTTTCTGGAAGTATTTTTGAGCCCATGTTGTGATTTCCATTACAGTAGCATTCCTGTATGTGATGCAGTGCTGTCTAAGGGCCCAAAGATCACGGGCATCCAGTATGGTTTTCCGGCCTTGACCCTTACGAGATTGTTCCAGATTGTCTGAATCTTTGGATGATATTATGCACTGTAGAGGATGATAACTTCAAACTCTTTGCAATTTTTCTCTGAGAAACTCCTTTTCTGATATTGTTCTACTATATTTTTTGGAATGTGTAGCTCCAAAATGAGCCAATATTTGGCATGACCTTTCAAAATGTCTCACTTTCAACATTTGATATGTTATCTATATTTTATTGTGAATAAAATATAAGTTTTTGAGTTTTGTAAATTATTCCATTACTTTTTTACTCACAAGTTACTGGAATCCCAACTTTTTTGGAATCTGGATATAATTTTTTTTTCACATTTGTTGCCTTGTGTTAAATAGCTTTAAATCTTTTTTTTTCCCACATCAATCTACACTCCAAACACCATAATGGTAAAGCAAAAAAATTAAAAATAACATAAGGTAAGGTTTACCTTCTAACAGGACAATGACCTTAAGCACACAGCAAGAGTGGCTTATAGACAACTATGTGAATGTCCTTTAGTGGCCCAGCCAGAGCCTGGAATTGATCCCAATCACATTTTTGTAGAAACCTGAAAATGTGCATCTGCCCCCGTCCAACATGACAGAGCTTGAGATGTAAAGATTCGAGGAGAAGAATGGCAGATTATTGCCAAATACTGATGACCAAAGCTTGTCGCATCAAAAAAAAAAAAAAACAGTCTTGAGACTGTAAAGGTGCTTCAGCTATATACAGTATTTAGTTAAGGGTATGGATACTAATGCAATGTGCTTATTTCAGTTTTTTATTTTTGATACATTTACAAAGTTTTGAGAATTCTGTTTTTGCTTTGTCAATATGGTGTATGGAGTGTAGACTGATGTGGGAAAAAGTAATTTAAAGCAGTTTAACACAAGGCAGCAACAAGACATGAACAAAATGAAGGGGTAAAAATACTCTTGCAAGACACTGTATCCCTGTGTGTGTGTGTGTGTGTGTGTGTGTGTTTATATATATATATATATATATATATGTACAGAAATTACATGATTGCATCTTTTTTTCCCAGACACTGTGGCTTGTGTGGACCCTGAAGAGTGTGTAAAGGTATGTGGTGCAGAGGTGGGCTGTTCCAACATTGCTTTTCCAAAACTGGTCATCGAGCTCATGCCCAGCGGTAATCAGAATCACTTTTTGTTTTTTCAAATGTTGTATATCTTTTAATTGTTAGCATGTACTTTACCAAATGCACAGTCCATGTCATGGTCTTTTTAGCATAAATCATGCAATTGTACATATGTGTTCCAGGCCTCAGGGGGTTAATGATAGCTGTAATGATGGCCGCTTTAATGTCATCACTGACCTCCATCTTTAACAGCAGTAGCACCCTCTTCACCATGGATATCTGGAAGAAGTATCGAAGAGGTGCTAGCGAGAAGGAGCTGCTGCTAGTTGGCAGGTGTTTATGACTGTGTTTGTTTGCATTTCATGCATGGAATTGTGTCGCCTATTTAAAATCATTAATCATTGTGTAATGATAAAGGTTACTTAGATCCAACATCCTGGTGGTTTTTATTCAAAAGCAATTACATGAAAGAATGTAGAAATGCTTCATAGCCTCAAAAATGCAGTATGAGACATTGAGGGGTAGATTACTCATTTGCTTTATATTAGCTCATGTTAATGCCCTGTCATTGTGTTGAGATCTATTTAAGTGGAAATAAAACCACAAAATATGTATTTATAGAACTAGAAAATGGAAGAAGACTAATAGCCGAATAATAGTGATTCATATAAATGAATCAGCAAATATTACTAAAAGGGTCCAATGAGAGTTAGATTTTGTAGTAGAACTTAACTTTAAAGTCATTAACATAATGACTTTCATTTTCCAAATTAAGAACTGTGGTTGAAACTGAAGATGATCGTACAATGTATGTCCATTTTCTTTTCCCAGGATTGTTACTGTTATTTTGGTGGTGATTAGCGTGGTTTGGATCCCGATTCTTCAGAATGCTAATAGCGGGCAGCTGTATGTTTACATCCAGTCAGTAACCAGCTATCTAGCCCCTCCTGTTACTGCCATTTTTGTAATGGCTGTTTTCTGGAAAAGAACCAATGAGGCGGTAAGGAACACACATAAACATTAAACAGTGTCTGAGGTCTCACTTAGACTATATACATATTGACATACCAAAATTAAATACTCGCATGCATTCAAAGAAACCACTTCTCTCTCGTGAAGAAGGGATGTCTGTCTATTTTAATGTAGCACATTAGTGAGGGTGTGTGTATTTGTCTGTTAAAACACACAAAGAGTGAGAATGTCTGAATGACAGCAAATGAGATCGTAACTTTCACTTGGAAGTTATTGAGAAGATTGATAGTTTTTCAAAGAAATTAGGTCACACCTTAATATAAGCCATTTTATTGAGTCATTATATATTGTGTTTTTAAAATGGAAAAACACATTGATAAGTCAAACCCGTGTATAAGCTGCATTTATTTTTTCATTCAGTAAAATCTTTCCAAATGAGTGTGACAGTGGTCTTCTATCCTGTTTATTAGTAATAATGTTATAGTGAAAATAATATGTAAACTAGATACATATCTAGATAGATAGATCAATCTGTTTGAGATATTTTCCGGGAATAAATGAGATATATTCTTAGAACAGGAGGAACATTGTGTGAGAGTGCTGATAAGAAAAAAAAGGACATGTGATTCATTAAATTCTGTGAAATCCCCCAAACCCAATGTGTTTTGAAAAATATGCTTAGGATGAATGTTTCAGAAAGATCGTGGTGTACCAGGCTGATTATCTTGGATGTTTTACTTTAAGCAAAGAACAAAACTGCAGTTTTTTTCATTGACTGCATTAGAGGGACCGTTTCTGCTCATATCGTATGATTAGCTGTTAGCCAGGCAGTTTAACAAAAGAATGAAAACCTGTCGAGCTAAACATTTAAGAGCTTTAAAACTGGGAGGGTGGAATTTCAAAATTCCTGTTCGTTTTTACCCTGAGGGGTCATTTCATGCAAAGTTATCCTCTGTCCCCCATAGCAAAAAGGAAATACCCATTTTAGTGTGTGAGATCTCAGATAAGAAGTATAATTGCTCTGGAAAAAAGAGCCAATAAGTAGAGAATTTTAACATTGATTTAAAGAAACTTAAACTTACCATGGTGACATTCATAGGGTAAGAAATAAATCGTTACAGTGAACGTATTTGTGTAAGTGCATCCGTGTGAGTCAGTGACACAAAATGTACGAGTCGAGGATAAAATCAGTTTAACTTACATAATAGTTCATATCTACTGTCTTTACACGCAACACATTTTTGGCAAAACACTTGAAAAAATATCTCTGAAATATGACATGCTTCACTGGAATTTGCTGTAACAAGTAACGATTGCTGTTTGTCAAGGGACTTTCACACCTCACTCCACCCTTAAGTAAGCAAATAAGAGCCTGCCACATAAGGAATCTTAGCTGAGAGTTCATTCAGTGCCTCCTCTCAGGAAAGCTGAAATATTAAAAAAATAATTAGTTTAACAGTCCCCATGCTCATATAACACACAGAATAAAAGGAACACCACTGTTGGTATGTAGAGCACCACAGAATGCAAAGTCTTCCTGTAGCTATATCAGTAGACTCTTGCAATGCCTAGGGCATGGGTTCAATTCCCAAGAAACTGATCAAATGTGTATCTTAAATGCAATGCATGTTTTGGATAAATGTGCCTGCCAAATTCATAAATGTAAATGCTAAGAGTTTTCCTGAAGAGTTTTCCTCATGTGTCTTTGTTTGGTATTGTGTGCGCAGGGAGCATTCTGGGGCCTGATGGTGGGTCTAGCGGTGGGATTAACGCGGATGGTTCTAGAGTTTGCATTTCCCCTCCCTCGATGTGGTGTTTTTGACCCTGCTCCCTCTGTCTTGAGGAGTGTACACTATCTGCACTTTGCTATAATACTCTGTGCCCTGACTGCTATTGTTGTGGTGGTGATCAGTCTACTGACCCCTCCACCCACCGACGAACAGGTAATAGCCTTTATACCAGGTAATGCATTCATAGATTTAAATATTTAACAAATATATAAAAAAAATTATAATTATTGTAGCACCTTGTCTGATTTTGTAAGACTCTGTAAATTTTGTAAGGATTTGTTTATGTAAGAAGTCCCTTAACCAGTGCTGCATTTTTTTTTACCTAAAGTACACTGAAGACTGTAATGTTATGAAATATTGTAACATTTAAAAATAACTTTAAAATCAATTTTTAGCATCATTGCTCCAGTCTTCAGTGTCACATGATCCTTCCGAAATCATACTAAAATGCTCAAGAAGCATTTCTTATAATAAAGGTGAAAACAGTTGCCTAATATTTTTGTGGAAACTTGATTCTTTTGTGAATAGAATGTTTAAAAGAGCAGCATTTATTTGAAATAGAAATCTTTTGTAACATCTTAAAAAAGGTTTTTACTGTCTCTTTTAAGTAATTTAAAGGGTTAGTTCACTCAAAAAATGAGTTTTAATAAGTCTGTTTTACTCACACTCGAGGCATCCTAGGTGTATACAGTATGATTTCTTCTTTCAGACGAATCCATTCGGAGTTATTGGCTAATTATATTAACATTTAAATTATTATTATCATAATTATTATATTAAAAATTGTCATGGCTCTTCCAAGCATTATCATGACAGTATGCATGTGTTTCTGTTGAACAGTCCAAAAGACATCAAATAAAGTGCGCACATCCATAATAAAACATGCCTCACATGGCTCCTGGGCATGAATTAAGGTGAATCCATGCTTTTTAATGTAACTCTGATTACATTCGTATAAAAGAAGAAAGTCATATTCACCTAGGATGCCTCAAGGGTGAGTAAAACAGGCTAATTTTCATTTTTGGGTGATCTAACCCTTTAATTCATCCTTGCTAAATATAGTGTTTATTTCTTTCAGTAAAACCTTACTGCCATTAGACTTTTAAATAGTACTGTACTTGAGGCAGTATGTGAAACAGTTTTGCATTATGCAAACAGTAGTGCAATATGCTACATTGTTGCCACGTTACCTCATTGCAAGCATTTTAATTCTGCAGTGTACTGGTTTATTTAGCTACAGGTTTGTTTAAAATTGTCTCAAATCTTGACAGTCTGAAAAAGAAAAGAGTTTAAATCATTGCTGATATTACTTTTGCTTTAATTTAATTTATTTGACTGGAAATGGAAGGTTCAGTCAAGTGCATTGTATTACAGGCTACAGAATTAAATATACAGGAGAAAAAAAAACCTTTGCATTATATACCGCAGAAAGTAAAAATAAAAGTAGTATAGTAGTATGCCATTTTGAAGATAGCCAATAGTCTCAACAGTATTTATAACACTCACTACACTATACTCTTAGAATTCTTAATCAATCCCTTCCTTTGAGATTTGTTTGAAATTTAATTGATTTACTAAATGTAATAAAACCCCGTAGTATATACAGTATATACAGTATATCATGTCTCAAGTGGCTTGTGCTTGATTTTGTTTCAGACACATAATCTTACCTGGTGGACTCTACATAACAGCTCCGAGAGAGAAATAACTCTACAAAAAGTAACTACACCCAGCCAAAGGACAGAAGGTATGGAACACACAATTTTTCATGATATTAGTGAGGACATCTCATAGACTTCCATTGTTTTTAAATTGGGTTTAGTGATATTTTCTATCATCTACTGTTAACAGAACTCTAGCCCTATATATAACTAGATTTAAATAGAAACATTATTAGGCTAATTTATACAGCAAGCCTCATAAACTAGTAAGGACTAGTCAGTCAGCAGGTTTCATTATATTAGTAAGAGCATTTTTGAATAGTGAGGACATTTTGGACTTCAAAAGTTGTCAAACCTATACACACACTAATCCAGCTTCCTAATACAGAACAGAGGTGTGTGAGGAGTTTACAGCATGATAGATCTCATGAGGATTGTTGTGGCTTATTCATCAGGGTGTGGTGCTGTTCTACATATCTGTATCAGTTGACAAAACAAACGTGCCTTATATGCGTGAGAACACACTCAAGGAACTGAGAAAAATACCAATTGTCATTTTCTTGGTTTTGAATGAAAGCTTACTGCATACAGTGGATTATTTTAACAAACACAACGTAAGAAAACTGTAATGAAGTTTAAAATTAATGTCTCAGTATGCAATCATGCAATATGTCATCTAAATCAGCTATAAAGCCTTTTAAGTACAGTAAGTCAGGTTTCCAGAATTGTATTTCAAAACTTTGGTATTCCTTCAAGAATCTTAGAAAGCATGTAAATCCCATTGTTTGTGAACATGCAATCATTCAGTACTCTAGTATATAACAAAGCACTATGGTATTACCATTGATACTATCACTATAAAGCTCCCTTGCCAGTTAATTTCACATTCAGCATTTTTGTTTAGGCTGTGAGTCAGTGTGCAGGGGTAAGTGTGTCCGCACCGCTGGGTTCTGTAGCCCTCGACCTGGACAATTTGCAAACGGGACCCCACCTCCTATAATTCACAGCACCAGAGAAGATCCCTTCTGGTCTCGTTTCTGTTGTGTCAATGCCATCATTCTCATGTGCGTCAACATCTTCCTCTATGCTTACTATGCATAACACATACTGCCACACACATAGATTTTTTGGTACAAATGCATCACCTAGACTTCTGATAGACTTTCTTGCAATTGCAAGTTTGTATCTTACGATCACAACCTTTTTATTCTCAGAATCACAAGTTTATATCTCGCAATTCTAACTTTTTTATCTCACAATTTATTGTGAGATAAGAAGTCAAAACTACCTTATACATTTTTTATCCCATGGAGGAAGCAAGCTTCCATAAAATCCCTTTAAAATACTGGGCTAAATAAAATAATTTTAAAGATTGTGTTTTAATAGTTGTTCAGTTAGATATGCATATAATGCATATATGCACTATGTAAAAGAAATGTATTTGACAATAAAGCAAAAAATAAATGACCATAAGTTTTCTCACAGTGCATGCTTAAAATGTATGCTTCTAGTAAGAGTTTATATCGTATGTTTGATAAATATGTTCACATTGACTGGGAAAAAATCATTAGATACTCCCAAAGATGTGGGTGTAAATGTAACTTCCATTTTGGTTCTTGAAAATAAATGGTCTGTGATTAAACTGTAATTTTCTGTACAGAATGTCAATGACTGTGTGATTTGTGTCTAAATAATTATTTCAACAATAGTGTGAGAGTAGCCATAGTTTATATGATTGTAAGAACAGCTTATGAATGATTTTAAGAACAGAAAATTAGGGTGGGTTATAAGAAAAGCTAACTGTTAAATATTTGTTGGTGTTCATGTTTTTTTTTCTCTTAATTTGTATACTTTTATTGTTAATGTGCAAATGAAAGTTGACACATTAAAATCACAAAGTAAATGTGTAAAACAAGTGTTTTTTGTTGTTGTTGTTTTTAGCAGATTTGAAACATTTTGGGCTAGATATACCAACCCTCCTTTGCATTTGGAATACAAGTACAAGCAATACAATTATATAAGTGTAAATGAAAATTTATTTTTTCCCTTGAGTTGACAGTTCATAGAGACAATAATGTGCTTGTAAAATACATCCTCACACCATCACACAATATTACACCTGACATTGCTATATTTCTTCAAAAGTTATAGATTTAAAGTGTCTATCATAACACAACATAAATAGCAATGCTTGCTATCTAAACGTGTACAGGCAATTTATATGTTAATAGGTGTAAATTTGAGTCAGCAATTTGACTATCTCATATTTTAGTGCATTACATGTCAGAACGGCAGCGTTGCAGCTAAGCCTTGCTTGCTGATATACTGTATATTTTGCATATCATTATACAGCAGGAGCATTTTCAGGAGAAAAATAACAATTTAACCTTTAATTTTACTCGTCGTACATGACAATGTAAATGAAATTACATTGCTTGTTATAAACGAAATGATCAGTACAGAGTAATTATTTTAATTATGTCACTCAAAAAATAATATCACCTTATTATTGCTTATTTTTTGGTCATTACGTAAACAGCACTAGTTGTTCCAAATGTTTTCACATGGCATAGGTGGATCCAACAACTGTTTTCCATTAGAACATTAGTCAGCGGTCTTCCTGAACAGATATATGAATGATAACAATGAAATAACTTGCTCTCACTCTAATAATAGTTACAGAAATTACCAAAAAATACATATATACACATAAACTATACTATACTACGGTATATATATATATATTCCATTTTTATGTATCCCAAACAATACTTTTTATAATTACCTCTGTATTTTACAACATAAATATTTTTTTTCAAAATCTTTTTGCAATGATTGTTTAGGAAACTAAATTAGCAATCCATAATAATTACTAGAGGTCTAAATTAAATTAGCTATGTTCATGATTTCAACATGACAGTAAAAATAAAAATCTAATAAGTAATAATAATAATTAAAAAAGGTGAAGTGTGTAATTTCTGTGACATTAAACAGAATTACAAAAATAATTGTGACAGGCATCCTGGACACTCACCCAATCTGCCTTTGGATGAAATGATAGCCCCATCCCAAACTTACATCACTGGTTGAGCAAATGTTTTGATAGCACCACGAAGCCACAGTGTTTAAAGAGAAATTAACATGAAAACGCTTTAAAGTTGTCTCTGCATATTAATCTGGGACTGGAGAAAGTATTTTCACAAAAATAAATACATTTTTGAAATCACAAAAATTATCATTAGTAATACTCAAAATTATGTTTATAGCATAAGCACAATAAAGAAAAGAAATAATAAAATAAAAATAACATTTCCCATGCTCATGACTGTAGAACTTTATACTGAATAAAATACATATATAGTAGGTCTGGCTCACTTCTGCTTGAAAAAAAAAGAAAAAAAACATGATAATGCCTCAATATAAAACATTAAGTTCAAGGTTGATACACCAATTCTATTATCATACCTTTATTTGAAATGACTTTAAAGAAAGAAGAATAAACAGGAAGCAACTGTTATGTTCATTAAAGGTGTTACAAAACTGGTTTACTGACAAGTTATAACTGATTTCTAATTTGCCTTCTGAAAGTGGTCAACAAGAAAGATGATGGGCAAAGGTTAAATTCAAACCTTAAAAACTTTAATGCACCAAACATCGATGAATAAGGTTTAGTTTACCTTCAGATTTATGAAGAATATGTGTGACTGATGAATATGTCTTGGGCTCTCATCCAGTTTGTTTAACTGTACAGGGTGGTGACACACATAGCTGAAATTCAGTGATAAATTGGCTGCACATACTCTGGTGGAAATACGCCCACTCTTCCACGGCACCGCCCCCTCCAGCACTGAGCATCCGAACAGTCGAGCAGGTCGATGACATCACCACGCAAGAAACGTAGATGAGTCGCATGATTAGATGTGAAGTCAAAGAGGGCATGGGCATGACGTGGCCTCTGAAACAGAAACACACACACAAATGACGGACATGACAAGACTGTGCACTGGATCAGCAGTCAAACAAAACATTGTCCTACCTACAAAAGCATGTTTCCACCTCAATACAACGTGTTAGAAAGTCACATTGTTAGATTTAAAGACATGACTATGAGAAATAAAAAGTTGCAATTACAAGAAATAAAATGTAAATTCAGGAGAAATTAAGTTGCAATAGACACAATCATGAAAAAAATAACTAATTATGAAAAAAACTCAAAATTAGGCTGTGAGAAATTAAAAAAAAATCAATCTTAGATTAAATACAATTCAAATTTAGTAGAAATAAAACTTTAATTCAGTCATAATTACAAGAAAAAAGTTGCAAATAGGAGAAAATTTGCCACAGTTGTGAGATATAAAGTTACGGCTGTCAAATATAAAGTTGCAAATGTAAAAAAAAAAAAACTAAGGTTGCAATTACAAGGAATAGAACTGAAAATTAGGAGAAAAGTTGTAAATGTGAGATACAATTACAGGAAAAACAGTTGCAATTATGGGGGGGGGGGCATCTCAGTTATGAAGAAGCTGCCATATTTGTGAGATGTAAAGTCATGCTTGTCAGAAATCAGGTTGCAAGTGTAAGAAACAAAGAGCAATTAGAAGAAATTAAACTTAAATTTAGGAGATAGACTTGCAATTGTGAGATACAGTCACAATTACAGGGAAAAATTTTCAAATATCAGAAAAACGTCTCAATTATGATGAAGATTCTACATTAGTGAGATGTAAAGTCCCATGCTTGTCAGAAATAAAGTCACAAATGTAAGCAACAGTCAAAATTAGAAGAAATAAAATAAAAATGTAGGAGAAATTAATTTGCAATTGTGAGATACAGTCACGATTACGAGAAAAAACTCACTAACCTCACTAACCTCACACTTACTCCTGAAGCAGCACACACTCCAACGCTGGTCACCTTTCTATGGAACCTATGCTCACTCTCTACATCTCGCCTATCCTCTATGGTTTCATCCTCACTTCCTTCACTCTCTCAGTTTTCAGCTCTGGACACGAACAGTGCTACTGACACTCTTTGCTCCACTCTAACATCTTGCTTGGACAACTTTTGCCCACTGTCATCCAGCACCCCCCCATCTGCCCCCTGGCTGTCCGATGTTCTCAGTGAACATCGCTCTAAATTCAGGGCTGCAGAGAGGAAATGCCATAAATCAAGAAACTCTACCGACCTCAAGTGTGTATCAGTCTCTCCTCTCTTCCTTCTCTCCAAATGCCTTCACTGCTAAAAAAATCATACTACCACAACAAAATTAACAACTGTTCTGACTCTCACACACTTTTCTAAACTTTCTCTTCTTTGTCTGCCTCCACCTCCTCCTTCATCGACACTTACAGCCGACAACTTTGCAGTTTTCTTCACAAATAAGACAAGAACCATCAGTGACCAATTCTCCACACCGCAGACTGATGATAACTTCATAACGACTAATACACACTCTCTCTCCTCCTTCCCTCCATTCTCAGAGATGGACATTTCCAAACTTATCCTTTCCAATCAACTTACTACTACTGCTGCTTTTGACAAAGTTAATCACCAGATTCTACAAACCCGATTTACAAATCTCATAAACTTATATTTTATTCACAATAGAATATAGATAACATATCAAATGTTGAAAGTGAAACATTTTGAAATGTCATGCAAATATTGGCTCATTTTGGAGCTACACATTCCAAAAAAGTTGGGTCCAACTTATTGGGTCAATTGGCAACATGATTGGGTATAAAAAGAGCCTCTCAGAGTGACAGTGTCTCTCAGATGTCAAGATGGGCAGAGGATCACCAATTCACCCAATGCTGCGGCGAAAATAGTGGAGCAATATCAGAAAGGAGTTTCTCAGAGAAAAACTGCAAAGAGTTTGAAGTTATCATCATCTACAGTGCATAATATCATTCAAAGATTCAGACAATCTGGAACAATCTCTGTGCGTAAGGGTCAAGCCCGGAAAACCATACTGGATGCCCGTGATCTTTGGGCCCTTAGACAGCACTGCATCACATACAGGAATGCTACTGTAATGGAAATCACAACACGGGCTCAGGGATACTTCCAAACATTGTCGGTGAACACAATCCACCGTGCCATTCGCCGTTGCCAGCTAAAACTATATAGGTCAAAAAAGAAGCCATCTCTAAACATGATCCAGAAGCACAGGTGTTTTCTCTGGGCCTAGGCTCATTTAAAATGGACTGTGGCAAAGTGGAAAACTGTTCTGTGGTCAGACGAAACAAAATTTGAAGTTCTTTTAGGAAAACTGGGAAGCCATGTTATCCGGACTAAAGAGGACAAGGACAACCCAAGTTGTTATCAGCTCTCAGTTCAGAAGCCTGCATCTCTGATGGTATGGGGTTGCATGAGTGCATGTGGCATGGGCAGCTTACACATCTGGAAAGGTACCATCAATGCTGAAAGGTATATCCAAGTTCTAGAACAACATATGCTCCCATCCAGACGTTGCCTCTTTCAGGGAAGACCTTGAATTTTCCCACATGACAATGCCAGATCACATACTGCATCAATTACAACATCATGGCTGCATAGAAGAGGGATCTGGGTACTAAAATGGCCAGCCTGCAGTCCAGATCTTTCACCCATAGAAAACATATAGCACATTATAAAGAGGAAGATGAGACAAAGAAGACCTAAGACAGTTGAGCAACTAGAAGCCTGTATTAGACAAGAATGGAACAACATAGCTATTACTAAACTTGAGCAACTTGTCTCCTCAGTCCCCTGACATGTGCAAACTGTTATAAAAAGAATAGAGGATGCCACAGAGTGGTAAACATGGGCTTGTACCAACTTTTTTGAGATGTGTTGATGCCATGAAATTTAAAATCAACCTATTTTTCCCTGAAAATTAAAAATTTTCTCAGTTTAAACATTTGATATGTCATCTATGTTGTATTCTGAATAAAATATTAAATTTGAAACTTCCACATCTTTGCATTCTATTTTTATTCACAATTGTACAGTGTCCCAACTTTTTGGAATCAGGTTTGTACTGTCCACCCTCAGAAAGATGGGCATCTCTGGAACCGCACTCTTGTGGTTCAAGTCCTACCTCTCAGATAGATCATTCCGGATGTCTTGGAGGGGTGAAATTTCTAAGTCACAACCTCTTGCTACTGGGGTTCCTCAAGGCTCAGTGCTTGGACCACTTCTCATCTTCATCTACATAACTATTTACAATTTATTGTACTTGTCAGTACAATATAGTTATTAGGATCTGTCATTTAGATGCATGGCTTTTCCTATCTCTGCTATGCTGATGACACTCAACTCTAAGTCTTTAATCATTTTCAAAAAAACATCTAACATCTAAAGACTCAGCACTTGACCAACTAATACTAGCACTTACTTTTTCTAGTCAATCCTATTCTTGAGAAAAAAGAAACATAGCTATGTTCTTTGCTAGACTAACTGAGACTTGTCTTGGCGCTTGTATACTGTGGTTGCTCTCTCATTGGTCTGATTGCTTCTATTGCTCTCATTTGTTTTTAGGGAAGTTGTGGCCTAGAAGTCAGAGAGTTTGACTCCAAAGCCTACGGTTGTGGGTTTGAGTCTCGGGCTGGCAATACCACGACTGAGGTTCCCTTGAGGAAGGAACCAAACTCCCAACTGCTCCCCGGGTGCCGCATCATAAATGTCTGCCTGCTGCTCTGGGTGTGTGTGTGTGTGTGTGTGTGTGTTCACTGCTGTGTGTGTGCACTTTGGATGGGTTAAATGCAGAGCGTGAATTCTGAGTATGGGAATCCATACTTGGCTGTATGTATGTCACGTCACTTATATAGGCTCTGCAAATGTAAGAAACAAAGTCAACTAAGAAATAGAATCAAAATTCTGAAGAAATAATGTTGCAATTAGTGAAAAAAATGTGTTAGAAAGTAATAACTATGAGAAATAAAGACACAAAACAAAGTTGCAATTAAATAAATAAAATCTAAATTCCGGATAAAGAACGTGCAACATTGACACAAATGTTAGAATAAAGTTACAATTTCTGAGAAATGAACAAACAAAATAACTTCCATAGGTAACCTTATCCCAAAGCCCAACTCTAACCTTTAACTACCTCTAAACTCAGCAATTATATACTGATTAAGGAGGGGTCACGGTTGGTTAAAAGTCATCATAAATATCAGCAACAGAACATAATGTCAAGTTCAAGCCATGCATTGAGCCAAGAGATCAAAGTTTCACTTTATAACCTTTACTAGGCAGACATCCTTTTGCTTCGCATATTTGCAGATCAGAGTTCACCAGAGTTAAACTTTGGCACCTCTGTAAAAAACATCATGTGCTCATATGTGACAGCTCTTACAGCTAATGATCCCTCAGGCTCTTTCAGGAAGACAGTTCTCTCTTTGGCAATGCTGTTGATTTTGTAGAAGTCCACCAGCTGGTTGAGGGAGCTGAAGACTTCATCCCATATGAAGAACTGCCCTAGTCCATCTTTCAAAACCTTAAAGTGCTGCACATGGTCCCCGTAACTAGAAAGAGAGAGAGAGAGATAGAGATAGAGAGAGAGAGAGAGAGAGAGAGGAGAGAGAGAGGAGAGAGAGAGAGAGTTACTTACCTTCAAGATAAAGGGGTAGATCTTGGCTTAACTTACTAGTTTTTTTAACTCAAACACAGCAGTGTTAGATTAAAGGTTTTGCATAATAAATCACAGTTTGACATTTCAGCTGTCAGCAAATTGTGGCATCAAAATGATGAACAAGCAGAGATTTAATAACTTTAATCAAATTAGACTTTGAACAAGTCACTGCTTATTCTCCTGTAGATATATTAAAGAATATTTCTCTCAGAAGATCAAATGCTCATTGCGGGACATTAAACTGCATATTAATATTAAAGATGTTTAACATTTAAAAAATCCGTCAATATGCAACAATATAATGTCTATGCATATTCAATCAAGATCCAATAATACATTAAATGCATTGTCTATGTCCTGTAAGTATGTAAATAATGTTTTAAAATCAATAACTGTTTTCCCAAAAACATTATTAGCAGTAATACTTGCAGTAATATTTGCTCCTCTATTACTCTTCAGTGCATTTAGTGAGTGCTAGCCATTGTACGTCTATATTATAAAATGTATTTTTTTTGTATAATAGTTCTAATCATTTGCATGTTTTTAAGAAATATTCTATAATAAATGTTTTACACACACACACACACACACACACACACATATATATATAGTTGCCTAATATGTTTGTGAAAACCATTATACCTTTTTTTACAGGAATCTTTGATTAATAGAAAGTTTAAAATAACTTTCCTTGATCTATTAGAAATGTATAAATTTTGAAATTGTTTAAAATATAAATATTCTGTAAAATTCTGAATATATTTACTGTCACTTTTTATCAATTTAATGTATCATTGGTGAAAAAAAGTCTTATTTATCATACATAACTAAAATCTGGAATTCCAAATCTAATTTAAACCTGGAAATATAAAAAAACTATTTAGGTAATGTTTTCAAATTAACTGGTTACATTTTATACATTTAAAAAAATATATATAAAATAACAAACAAAATAAATAAATAAAAACTATAATACTGTAGTCAATCGACCTCTCTGTCTGTATTACAAAATGTTATTTATTTTTCTAATCATTTTCATTTGTTTATTTGAAAAATACATTGCTGCATTATACTATGGTGACACATTGCTGCCGCGCACATATTATTTTTTCCACTAAATTATGTCGGAATAATGAGATATCTTCTCTCATAAAAATTAGATGTTATGTGGTTAAAACGACTTAATTATCTTGCTAAAATGACACCTTTTCTCCTAATAACGAGATGTCATGCCGTTAAAATTACATCTTTTTTCGTAATAGCAACATCTTTTATCGTAATAACCACATATTTTCTCGTCAAAACTAATTTTTTTCTCAAAATAACGAGGTATGTTGTTATAATGACATCTTTTCTTGTAAAAACTAGATGTTATGTCATTAAAATGACATAATTTTCTCGTAAAAAATCTTTTCTCATTGAAATGACATCTTTTCTCATTGAAATGACATCTTTTCTCAAAATAATTAGATATGTCGTTAAAATGACATTCATTCTTGTTCAAATGACAATTTTCTTATAATTTAAAAAAAAAAAAGTTTTTTGATGCAGCTCATGCAGTCAACTCTTCAGGTTCTGAATATGAGCTCCTGCATGTAACCATAAAACTGCATAGGATCACTCTTTTGGATGAGATGACTGGCCAGTTTAAAGATCCAAGGATTGTGACCTACAGATTGAAGTAAAGTATCATAGATGAAATGGGAGCTGATGAAGATGGTGTTTCCAGAGATGTGTACTTAGGCTTCTGGTCTGAATTTCTGGATCGTGGAGATAAAGGGGAGGATATGAGATCACTCTCTCCAAAATGGCAGGAGGAAGACTGGAAGTCAATTGGAAGAATCTTGGCCAAAGGATACAAAGAGCAAGGATATTTTACAGTGGAACTAGTTTTTGGAGAGCATTCAGTCACAGATGAAATGATGATTGATTCATTCCTTTTATACCCGAGTCAGTCAGAGAGAGATCTGGTCTACTGTGCCTTAAAAGAAGATCTCCTTGGAGAGGACAAAGATGAACTGCTGAATCTTATGAATCGTTTGGGTGTGACCACCATGCCAACACAACAAAACCTAAAAGAACTGATGCTGAAAGCTGGACATAAACAGATCATCCAACTACCTATAAAAATAGTAAGAATTCTTACCATATATTGTCATTTGAACAAGATCAACTGAGGAAAAAAGCATTACAATAAATAGCGCTATCAATGGTGATTTAATCTAATGATCGATTAGCACATATCACATCAAACCCTGCAAATTATTATTGTTGTTATACTTTATTTTCAAATTATTAATGTTATCTACCTCAGCATTGTGTGACTATGAGTATAGTGTGTATTAACATGTACATTTATGTACAGTCTAATCTCTAATTGTCACATCATTCATATTTCATATTAACAAATTATTTTAACCCAAAAAGCAAACTATGCTCCCATTGAACTGGTTGTCTAGATGTAAAATAAACATCTTGTGTAAACCCATACTATCTGTAATCAGAAGCACATTTATGTGTTACATGTGTTACAAGCTTTTGGTGCATGAAGAAGATCTGTAAAGTTGCAAAGACTAAAGTCTCAAAACCAAAGAGATATTCTTTATCAAAGTTAAGACTGTTAAACAGTCACAGTATAAAAAAACAATAAACTTGATGGTAAAAAAAACTGGCAGCTGTGGTTGCCAGAATTCTACCGTAAAAAAATATGGTAACATCGTTTTAGGTTTTACCTTAAATTAATACCAGTTAAATAACGCAATTTCATTAACTATTATAATGTCATTATACCAACCTATTGAAGTATTGAAATCTGTTTTGTACCTTTGTAATACACCGATAACCACCAAATGCAGGTGGTGTTGAGAAAGTCACGTGATGAACCACAACCCGTCATAAGCAGATTTTAAATGGTAACATAAAGAAGGTGCACAGTCTCATTCACACAAACACTAAACACCATCATGGTGAGACTCATTAAACTTAAATATGCAATAAACATTCATTTAACAGTATTATATGCAGCATACAACCCTACTAAACATAACAGATAAGAAAAAATAAGAAACAGTAATTTCAAAGAAAAAACATCAAATACAAACTAAATTGTAAATACAACGCAGCCAAAAAGCTGCAATGTCAGGGAGATGCTGTGTGTATCTAGGCTAAAGCAAAAGGTCACCCACACGCTTCACTGAAGCGAGAGCCAACAAGAACACTGTCCTGAATGACAGATATTTGAGGCTAATCGTTTGGATAGGCTCGAAAGGGGAACCTTTCATGGCCTCCAAAACCATCGAGAGGTCCCATACAGGGACTGACGGAGGTCTGGGAGGATTCAGCCTCCTAGCTCCTCTAAGGAAGCGGATGACCAAATCGTTCCTTCCTATTGACCGACCGAGCGTTGTCTCAGAAAACGCTGCGATAGTCGCCACGTAAACTTTGAGCGTGGAGGGGGCTCTGCCCTTATCCAACAGCTCCTGTAGGAAGGAGAGAACCTCCGTCACCTCACAACTAAGGGGTGAACGTCCCCCGGGGCAGTGTCTGCTAACTGCATCAAATCTGGAAACCATGGTTGGTTCTTCCAAAGTGGTGCTACAAGCAGTACGGAGCATCTTGTTTCCCTCACCCGTTCTATCACCTGCGGAAGGAGGGAGACGGGGGGAAAAGCATAGAGCGAGCAGCGCGGCCACCTTTGTGACAGCGCGCTTTCGTTCTTGGTAAAGAACGCGGGGCAGTGAGCGTTTTCGTGGGACGCGAAGAGGTCCACTTCCGCCCTGCCAAATCTCTCCCACAGCAGCTGGACTGTCTGTGGGTGTAGAGACCATTCGCCCGTGGGAATGTTGTTTCTGGACAGTCTGTCTGGACCCAGATTCTGTAGCCCAGGCACATGAACTGCTCTCAGCGAGCGCAAGTTGCGCTGAGCCCAAACAGGAGGCGTTCCACCAACCTGTACAGGTTTCGGGACCTGAGACCGCCCTGGCGATTTATGTAGGACACCACAGACATGTTGTCCGAACGGACTAAGACGTGGTGGCCCTTGATTCGGGGACAAAAGCACGTCAGCGCGTTCTCTACTGCCAGCATTTCCAGACAGTTGATATGTTGGAGCTTTTCCCGTTCTGACCACAGGCCAAAGAACGGTCTGCCCTCGAGCAGCGGTCCCCATCCCAAAGTGGAGGCGTCCGTCGACACCATTTTCACTTTCGAGGAAGTCCCCAGGCTTACACCTGATTGGTACCAGTCGTTCGCTGTCCAGGGTTTCAAGGCTGTAACACAGCTCTGATTGACCTTGAGACGCAACTGACCGGATATCCACGCTCTGCGCGGTACTCACGCTTTCTGCCAGAACTGCAAGGGGCGCATGCAGAGCAGGCCCAACTGAAGAACTGGTGATGCTGAGGCCATGAGACCTAGCATCTTCTGAAATTCTCTGAGCGAGAAGGTCGCGCGACGGCGGAGAGAGCTCGCTGCGCGCTGAATGCCCAACGCGCGCTGTGGGGCGACAGCCGCGCCGTCATGGAGCGTGAGTCCAGAGCTATACCCAAAAACAGTATCGTCTGACTGGGGTTCAGCGAACTCTTCGTCCAGTTGACACTGAGACCAAGTTTCTCGAGGTGATCGAGTAAAATGGCCCTGTGTTCCACGAGCTCTGATCGTGATTGAGCCAGAATCAGCCAGTCGTCCAAATAGTTCAGCACTCGCATGCCTCTGAGTCTGAGAGGAGCGAGCGCTGCGTCCATGCACTTCGTAAACGTACGAGGAGCCATGGACAAGCCGAACGGCAGGACTGTATACTGGTATGTCTGGCCCTCGAAGGCGAATCTCAAATATCGCCTGTGACGTGACGCTATCTGTATTTGAAAATACGCGTCCTTCAGATCTATCGACATGAACCAGTCTCCTCTGCGAATATGCGCGAGGAGTCTCCTGGTTGTAAGCATTTTGAAACTGCGTTTTGTTTTTGTTTTGACCGTAGTTTCGACGCGCGCTAAAAAGCGCGGAGGGCGTCGAAAAAAACTGTATCGAGTAGCCTCTCTTTATAATGTCTAGCACCCAATCCGAAACCCCTGGAAGCGCTGACCATGCGTCTGCATGAATGGCTAAGGGTTGGATGAGAAGCGCGCTCTGTTGGCTGGGCAACGGCAGCGCTTCGATGTGCTGCAACATGGGCATTAAGCCTGTGACATTTGAGGCGGGGAGCGTGCTGATCACAGCGGGCAGATCGCTCGTCAGCGGGCAGAACGCTCGTCGACCCCTCCACGGTGCTTAACCTAGTGAGGGAGGGCTGAGCGGGTCCCGTGGGACTCGTGCTGTCTTTGAGTAATTGTGGGCTGTAAGCGCTTGGGTGAGAGTTCGGCCGCGGCGGGACTCGTACACCGGCGTTTTCCTAGGAGTGCTAGGATGGCTTCGGGGCTTCCGGCCTACCGTAATCCTCTGCCGTGGTCCCCGCGGCGCGGGGCGACGGCCGGTAGAGCGAGAACGGGGTCTCGAGCTGCGTTGCTGGCGCTGTTGCGATGAAGCAGCAGGAGGCGGGGGGTGTGGCTGAGAGCTTTGAGGGGCCGGTCTAGCACGACTCGCTGCAGAACCGGAGCGCTTCGGGAGGAAGTGCTTGAATGCTTGCGAAGCTTTCTGGTCCTCAATGAATCTCTCAACGAACTCGTTGACAGAAGATCCGAAGAGGCCAGCGGGAGTCAGCGGGGCGTCGAGGAACGCAGTGCGTTCAGACTCTGCCATGTCTGAGAGCGTCAGCCATAGATGCCTCTCAGCCACCGTAGTGGAAGCCATAACTCGTCCCATGGCCTGTGCAGCGGATTCAGTAGCGCGAAGAGAGAGATCCGAAGCACTCCTCAAATCCGCGAGACAAATAGCCTCAGGTCCCATCTCGTCCAGTTTACGGAGGAGATCACCCTGGAATATCTGCAGCGTGGCCATGGTGTGTAGTGCAGACGCAGCCTGCCCAGCAGCAGAAAAGATCCGCGCGAGCAGAGGGCAGAGGGCGGGCAAAGGTGCGTCGCTATCACCTGTTCCACCGGCGGAAGTGACTGGTAGTTCCTGTTTTTAGCATCGTCCAGTGTGGAGAATGCTAGTGAGACAGACGAACGAGTTCGCGCTGAATATGGAGCGTTCCAAGCCTTTGCCACCTCTTCGTGAAGCTCAGTAAGAAATGAGGCGGGCTTTGAGTTCGGAGAAGTATGCTCATCCGAAAGGAAACTACCATCCAGCCGGGAACGAGAGGGGGGCGCTGGTGCAGACCACTCGAGGCCGTGGTTCGTCGCGGCCAGCGTGAGCACTCGCATCAGCTCCTTCTCGATGTCAGCACGTCTGCTGGGCTTCTGAGCAGAAGGCGCGAGATCCCCGGAGCTCGCCCAGCCCTCACTGCCCGAAGCTAGCAGAGAGCACGTGTCCTCTTCCCCCGACGCGGCCCTGAGATCGACTTCCTCGGAAGACGCGGCGGCAGACAGCGGGCGCTGACCATCGGGAAGCGATGCAGGGGAGGCCGGTGAAGCAGGGCGAACCGGCGAGCTCGGTTGAGCTGGAGATGGTTCCGGAATCCGCTGGAAGCGGCGCTTTGTACGGCGCCGCAGCGCAGCGGAGAATGCAGGCTCAGAGAAAAATGCCAAGCGAGTCCTCAGAGTCACCATTGGCAACATCTCGCAGTGAGGGCATCCGCCGTCAGCGAGCGCGAGCGCTGCATGATCTTCACCCAGGCAGGAGACACAGATGACGTGACGGTCTCCCTCGCTGAGTGGGGCTCTGCACGAGCCGCAAGAAGGCATCTTTAAAAGGACGCAGCTCTTTTACGAGTGTGTGTCGCAGGGCGAACACACACAGGATAAAAGGAATTGAAAAGGATATGGGCGCCAGAGAGAGCAGCAGGAATGGCAATGGAAGGCGGCGTTGGCCAGCAGCTTCAGGAATAGCTCGTCCCGCTGAGATGCTTATCAGACGACACGTTGCTTCTTCTCGTGATCAACGATGCGTGAGCTTCGCTGAAGAGATGAAAAATAAGGTGAGTCAGCCTTTTCGAGCTCCCTTTATAGGGCTAGGCCGGCGGGAAGTGGCATGGAGGGCGCGAAGCCCTGATGTTGCATCAGCCTGCGCTCGATAGGCTTATGAAGTTGCTGCAGAGCAGCCAATGAGCGAGCGAGCCGTCTCGCCTATGGCTGTGTGCTGCTGCAAATGCGCTTTACAATAATTCAAAATTAAGGATAATTTTTGCTTCAGTGTATCGTGAAAAGAGACTTTTCCTGTAGCGTCTTAGCTAAGACGCAGTACGAGAGAACTCTCGTAAGAGAACTAGCGATTATGGAAAGGGGCGTTACATTTCTGACAAGTTTTTGCGGGTTTCAGCCAATCACAATGCACTGGGTCAGCTGGCCAATCAGAGAAGACTGTGCTTGTCAGAAGGAGGGACTTTGTAGAATACTATGCATTTGAGAGAGGCATGGCATAGAGGACTTACAATAATGTACTGTATTTTAAATAATGTGCTTTTTGAACATTAAAGCATGTCAACATACCCTGTTACTTCAAATACACAAAATAATGAGTTTTAAAAAAAGCATCATATGACCCCTTTATCTGCTTGTCCAGGAAACCACTTGTGAAGTAATCTTTCTCCTTCAAATCCTGGAAACGATTAATCCAGTACTGAGCATGCTGTTTTCTCATGAATGCCCACCAGCTCTCAGTGTACTGATTGTAGTTCCTTGAACCACAGATAAAGCAGTTTCCTGCATATTTGTAGTGGTCATTATAGCGTAGGAACTTCTGCATTTGTTCCACACAACAGTTCTCTGTGTCCAGGTCTGACCTCATTCTGGCTGGTATCCCCATCCTTTGTCCAACTTCATTAATAAAATAGCTGGCAATTAACTTTGGGTGAAAATTAGTAGAATAAGCATGGAGCCAAATTACCATCCTAAAAAATCCATCGATCGCGCCATTGATGCAGATACCAAAATGTTTCATTTTTTCATAGGAGTCCATGTGCCACATAAAATTGGGGTAATGTATTTCCATACATCCAATATAATGTGATTTCTCCCTCTCATTTGTACTCCATCAGGATCCAGGATGCCTAATAAATGTCGAATAACACATTGACTGATATTTAAGATGCCGGCGTAGTGTTCGCATAGGCCTACTAATAATAATCCTGTCGATTGGCTCAGTGTTAATAAAATGTCTTTGTGACTGAAAGCGAGGAGAAAGCAAAATGAAATCAGTTCATTTAAATGTGCCATGACCATTTGTAGCCCAAAAAGCTGAAATCTTTTACCGCTGCAGTATTCTGTAGGTAGGCTATAGTGAAGAAACAAAATGCCTGTGACGCCTAGCACGTCGTAGGCTAACAAGAAAATGATGTTATTTTAAAAAGAATAAAATGACGTTTTAACGACATAATATCTCATTATTACGATAAAATCTGTCGTTATTACGAGAAAACATCTCTTTATTATGAGAAAAAAATGGTGTTTTAACGAGAAAAGATGTCTTTCTTACGGGAAAAAATGTTGTTTTAACGAGAAAATATGTCGTTATTATGAGAAAAGATGTTGTTTTAACAAGAAAATATTGTTTTAACGGCATAACATCTCGTTATTACAACATAACTGAGTGGAAAAATAATGTGTGTGGCAGCAATGTGCCACTGTACGATATAAATCATTCTACAAAAAAATACATTTGAAAACATGCTATTAATTGTTTCTGGGTTACTGCGAAATGTTCAGGCACTGACGCACAGCCTGCGCCTGCAGCAGGTGTCTTTAATCACCCGACGGCTCCACCCTGCCACACCTGCTCTTAACCTGTGTGGGTATTGCTCAAACACAAACACACACACACACACACAAATGCTCATCAGTCTATGCAATACTGCATGGATCACTCAGCTTGTTCGGACAGAAACACTGACAGAATGACAAACTGCCTCAGGTATGTGTGTGTGTGTGTGTGTGTGTGTGTGTGTGTGTGTGTGTGTGTGTGTGTGTGTGTGTGTGTGTGTGTTGTGTTATACTGAAGATCTTCAAAAAAACAGGGCATGTTTAGGAAGAGCAAAGACTTAGTCAGCATACTCACAGTCATTATAGATATGACTTATACCACAGCCATATTAACAATTCGCAGACTCCAACTCAAACTGTCTCACATGAATTGTCTGATTTTTGTGTAGCATTGTGGTGTCTGTATTTACATTAAGCTTTTAATCTGATATAATGACCCTTATTGTTTTTTTCTATAGGTTCAAAGGTTTAAAAGATTGGGATTATTACTTTGTTTTTTTAAATAACATTTATATGATTTATTCAAATGATTCTTAAGAAATAATTCTAATTTGCTGATTGAGAAATATTTTTGCTTTTATCAATACCGACAACCATTGGAAACCATGGAACAGCACATTATTATTATTATTAGTAGTAGTAGTAGTAGTAGTAGTAGTAGTAGTAGTAGTAGTAAATTATAAATGTCTTTACTGTCACTTTTTATCCATTAAATAATTTTTTGCTGAATAAAATTATTAATTCTAAAAAAAATAAAGAACTACTGACCTCAAACTTTTTAATGGTAGTGTATGACACATACAAAAATGACATTCTATACCATATCTGTACTGTATGTATTTCTAATTAGTCCAATAGATTTAATTCAAAATCAAATTTCAACCTGGAAATATAGGAATGTTTTCAAAACCATGTTCAAGTTCATTTTTGTATTTAATTTGTTTAAAAACTAAATATTTATATACAAAATAATAAATAAATAAAATCTAAGATGGAAATGAACTCTTCAAATGAAGAATTTTGGACCCCATTGTGTGTGTATAAACATTCTTATATCATTTTTATATAATTTTTGACCCCATTGTGTATGTGTATATATATATATATATGTGTGTGTGTGTGTGTATATAATATATATATATATATATATATATATATATATATATATATATACAATACAGACCAAAAGTTTAGAAACATTACTATTTTTAATGTTTTTGAAAGAAGTTTCTTCTGCTCATCAAGCCTGCATTTATTTGATTAAAAATACAGAAAAAAATGTAATATTGTGAAATATTATTACAACTTAAAATAATAGTTTTCTATTTGAATATACTTAAAAAAAAATTATTCCTCTGATGCAAAGCTGAATTTTCAGCATCATTACTCCAGCCTTCAGTGTCACATGTAACATCCAGTCTATCACATGATCATTTAGAAATCATTCTAATATTCTGATTTATTATGAGTGTTGGAAACAGTTCTGCTGTCTAACATATTTGATGAATAAAAGGTTAAAAAGAATTGCATTTATTCAAAAAATAATAATATATATTCTAATAATATATTTTCTTTACTATCACTTTTTATCAATTTAACACATCCTTGCTGAATAAAAGTATTGATTTTATTAAAAAAAAAAGAAAAAAAAAATTACTGACCCCAAATTACTGACCAGTAGTGTATATTGTTATTACAAAATATTTATATTTTAAAAACATAGCTTCTTTTTTTTTTTTTTTACTTTTTTTTTTCTTTTTATTCATCAAAGTATCCTAAAAAAGTATCACATGTTCTGAAAAAATATTAAGCAGCAGAACTGTTTCCAACTTTGATAATGAATCATCATATTAGAATGATTTCTAAAGGATCATGTGATAATGATCCTAGAAATTCAGCTTTGCATCAAAGAAATAAATAATAATTTAAAGTATAATAAATTTAAAAACAATTATTTTAAATTGTAATAATATATCACAATATTACATTTTTTTCTGTATTTTTGATCAAATAAATGCAGGCTTGATGAGCAGAAGAAACGTCTTTCAAAAACATTAAAAATAGTAATGTTTCCATACTTTTGGTCTGTATATATACTGTATATATATATATATATATATATATATATATATATATATATATATATTCATACATATATGTGTGTGTGTGTGTGTGTGTGTGTGTGTGTGTGTGTGTGTGTGTACAGTATGTGTATTATAAATTTATAAACTTACAAAGGAGATTTTAAATTCACAGAAAGTATAAATGCAAGCATCTGCTTTAACGTTTCAAATAACTTTTATGAAAATAAAATGTAAAAAATATGGGTGAAATAATGTTGTATCGTCATTCTGTGTAACAGATATATTCATGTAAAAATGTAACAACATACTTGTTCTGACATTTACTTATTAAAATATATAAAAGAATAAGTGACCACACTTAATTGCATTAAAAAAAAACCTGGATGACACATGGGTAAAATCTATGTGAATCATTGAATAAAAAATATTTTAATGTCATCTAATGATTCTTGTTCTAAATTTACCTGACACATGTTATCTTTTTGTTTTTTTTGTTTTTTTGTTTTTTGTATGTAAACTATTGTGTTTGACCCATGTACTGTAGGACCCATGTATTCCTGTATTATGACTAGTCAATGTAACATTCCAGCTGTGCTAAATTACAAAGCATGATATATAAACAGTCCCTTACATTTCTATTTCAATGAACATTTGCTAATGATCTTTTAAGCATTAATATTAGCTAATCTTCCTAAAACAATTCATGCAGTTTTTATACAGGGTTCCCTGGGTCTGTAACGGTTGAATTGCAGGTGCATATAGCTGATTATCATCCCTCTCTTTTGTTTCTTTCTTTCCATCTGAGATTTCTTCCATCTTAAAAATATATCTAAATTACGGCCTATGCTCTCAATGTCAAATGCAGAAATGTTAATCCATGCATTTATGACCTCAAGGTTAGATTATTGTAATGCTTTATTGGGTGGTTGTTCTGCACGCTTAGTAAACAAACTACAGCTAGTCCAAAATGCAGCAGCAAGAGTTTTTACTAGAACCAGGAAGTATGACCATATTAGCCCGGTCCTGTCAACACTGCACTGGCTTCCTATCAAACATCGTATAGATTTTAAAATATTGCTTATTACTTATAAAGCCCTGAATGGTTTAGCACCTCAGCATTTGAATGAGCTCCTTTTACATTATAATCCTCTACGTCCACTGCGTTCTCAAAACTCGGGCAATTTGATAATATCTAGAATATCAAAATCAACTGCGGGCGGCAGATCCTTTTCCTATTTGGCGCCTAAACTCTTGAATAACCTACCTAACATTGTTCGGGAGGCAGACACACTCTTGCAGTTTAAATCTAGATTAAAGACCCATCTCTTTAACCTGGTTAAAGGATTTTTAGGCTGCATTAATTGGGTAAACCGGAACCAGGAACACTTCCAATAACACCCGATGTACTTGCTACATCATTAGAAAAATGGCATCTACGCTAATATTAGTCTGTTTTTCTCTTATTCTGTGGTCACCGTAGCCACCAGATCCAGTCTTTATCCAGATCAGAGGGTCACTGCAGTCACCCGGATCCAGTACGTATCCAGACCAGATGGTGGATCAGTACCTAGAAAGGACCTCTACATCCCTGAAACACAGCGGAGACCAGGACAACTAGAGCCCACAGGAAACAGATGATTCTTCTGCACAATCTGACTTTGCTGCAGCCTGGAATTGAACTACTGGTTTTGTCTGGTCAGAGGAGAACTGGCCCCTCAACTGAGCCTGGTTTCTCCCAAGGTTTTTTTCTCCATTCTGTCACCGATGGAGTTTTGGTTCCTTGCTGCTGTCTCCTCTGGCTTGCTTAGTTGGGGTCACTTCATCTACAGCGATATCGTTGACTTGATTGCAAATAAATGCACAGACACTATTTAACTGAACAGAGATGACATCACTGAATTCAATGATGAACTGCCTTTAACTGTCAATTTGCATTATTGACACACTGTTTTCCTAATGAATGTTGTTCAGTTGCTTTGATGCAATGTATTTTGTTTAAAGCACTATATAAATAAAGGTGACTTGACTTGACTCTCTCTCCCTCTCTCTCTATCACACAGAAACATCTGTGCTGGCCTCAGGTACACAAGCTTGTTAGGAAGCACTTGTGCTAATAATACATGACAGAACATGACAAAACTGGATTCATTGTACTGCGATTGTGTTGCAAATGTCCCTCGATTTCTCTTTCTATTTCTTTCTCTCTGTCTCAGTAGGATTTGACATTTTAGGTCAGGTCTTCAGAGGTGTACAGCACAGCGATCTAAAAATAATCTAATCTTACATTATAAATTTGAGAAATTGAATGGAAAGCGTGTGAAAGCGTGTGCATGTCCACCCTCCCAAGGCATGCCAACTTTTTCAATAGAATTCTACATTGAGTTGTAAATAAAAGAGGAAAAGAAAAGGTGTTGATGCTAAGGCACGCATTACTATTATTATTCTTTATAAAGGGGATTGTGCCACATAAATGAATGATACCTGAAGTCATACGGCATTTTATTTTTAAGCAATTTGCTTGGCAACTAGTTGACAATAAAACAGGTGTAAATATCTGACTTAAAAGAATAAAGTAAAAAAAAAATAATTCTGTCACCATTTACTAACCCTCAGGTTGAGGTCCAAATCTTTTACTGAGTTTCTTTCTTGTGTTTAGCACAAAAGAACATATATTTGTAACTTTTGCTGGTAGCCATTGACTTCCATATTATTATTATTTTTTTCATACTATATGGATGTCAATGGCTACCATTAACTGTTTGGTTACCAACAATCTTCAGAATACATTCTTTTGTGCTCAACAGAAGAAAGAAACAAATTCAGGTTTAAAACTGACAATTAAATGATGACAGAATTTTCATTTTGGGTGAACAATTTCTTAATAGGGTATTTTGACTTGGACTGTAACCACCTAAGAACGAACATCCAAGCAATAGCCTAGCTTTTCCATACAGAGGATGGAATATTTTCAGTTGGAATAACTTAAAGGTTTCAGTTTCCACCTAGAGAACTCTGAACTGTTTAAATAGGTTCTGGAGTGCTGGGAGCAAAAGATTACATCACAGCAACACGCTACCATGCACTCCACTCTAATTAGAGTGTGTTAATGAAGAACCAGATAGAGTAACAAGGACACACATTAACACACATGCATATGCAAGAACGCTCACGTCTTTTATCAACGTTTGCATACAGCAAATGCAGGAAATAATACTAACAAGCCTTAATATGGAACACAATATATGAAGCATACATGTTTGTGGTGCTCTGTACAGTCCGGTGAAGGCAGGTTTCATTTGTAAGGGTGCATCTGACCTGACAGACACAGAGAACTCTCCCGGTGTGCTCTCGCTCTCCCTAATGAGAAACGCTCCACACTCCAGCGGTCTCAGGCGGTTTTCTGCGGCCTGTCGTGAAATTCCACCCACAAACCACCTGCAAAGTACAAGTGCAGCTGTCAGTTCAACATCATATTGTATATTTATGGACAGAAAGGGGACTACTAGTACAGTACACTTTAAAAACGATTCTTTAATCAAGTAAATAATCTATCTAAATTTAAACATTTTCAATCAGAAATTGCTAGTAAAGTTAAAAAATAATTACAAAGTAACACATTGAATCAAGTGAAATTCTAAAGTCTGAAATAGTATTATATCATCAAAAAAAAAAAAAAAAAAATATATATATATATATACATACAAGAAAAAAATAAATAAATTGTGCGCCTGGTTTACTAATTTGTTCCCTCAATTTGCTAAATTGTGCACACAATTTACTAATTCATTCTCTCGATTTATAAATCATGTGCACGATTTAGCAAATCGTGGGAATGAATTAGTAAATCGTGCACATGATTCACCCTACTATTTTTTACTGCATGCCATGTGCAGGGCTCCGTAATTGACTACTTTGAAAAATAATGTTTTAAAGTATGATTATAGTTCAGCTTTCATGAGCAGCATCCTGATGCAGCATTTCTATGTTTTATGTCAAACCAGCAAATACAAAATCTTAACACTTTGTTGTTGCTCAAATAGGCCTACGCTGAAAAATTGATTTGTAGTTTAGTCCCAGTCTGTCTATTCCCAGCATGCACCAGGACATGAATAATTAACATGGTAGCATTATTCGACCATTTGCCAGTTATATGTACTTTGTTGTTCCTGATTTTGTTGTCACTTTTATTACCTTGTAATGTCAGGATAAGTTTATTCCTCTGTTAAAAAGACTAGTTGGATGTTTTTCTTGTCTGTTTCATGTGTTGAGGTTTACAATACGCAACTTTTTAAGGGATTTTGTTAGTGTTTTTTGTCTCAAGCACTATCCATGTACATTTAGAAAAAGCACATAATACTGAATAATTTAAAATCACATAAATAAAGGGAATAATCTGCTCTTGATTTGGAGTTAGACTTCATCTAAAAAAGCCACTATTCAATTTACATTTTTGCATGTGGCATTTAAGCTTTTACGTTGCAATTAAGATGTATATTTATCAGTTCATGCATTCCCTGGGAATTGGACTTTTGAGTCTGGTATTGCTTGTGCTATGATCTTATTTTTTAGCTCTACAGAAATGCCAAAATATGATTATAATAGAAATTATTATAATAATTCTGTAGCTTTAACTGACAAATATATATTTTGCAAAATTGCTTTAAAAAAGAGTTTTAACCTTCTATTTAAAATCTAAAAATTTATATTTTTTTTTTTTGGTTATTGAGTTCAGATGGATTGATTCTCCTTAAATATTAAAAATGTGTTCACAAAATTTCCTATAGAATTAAAATATAAGTGTGTGCAATATGTGCATTGTTTTTCCCCCTTTTGTATCACTGGATATTTTCAGATTTATAGAAATACAAGTGCCTGCATGATAGGGAGTGAAATGACATGTTTAATTGTGTGAAAACATTCTGCCATCTCATACTTAATAAGAAGCTTCAACTGCATTTATCATAAGCCGTGATTGATCTCATTCAGTCCACTCTTTTTATCATGATCGTGATTTTTTTACTGACTCATTCTTTTATTTCAGAATGACTGGTAGGTTCTCAGTTATAAACTTCTATGCTCAGGTCAAGCTACAGCATGTTTGTTGGGGTTTGGTCAGGGCTTTGACTTTTATTTCTCCTCAATATCTCACAAGTTTCTCAATCTTCCATGTTATGGTAAAACTGCAAGGTAAGGAAGTCCATATCCACAGCAATGTGAGTGTCTTATGATATCACAGTGATGTGAAATGCTGGGAAATCCCTACATTTGTCTTCTTCAAAAATCCTTTTTTTTCTAGTCTGACACAGATTGAATCTTCAACACATTTAATTCTAAACCCAACCCTAAACTTGCTCCAGCTGAGCATCCAACAGCACCTTTCCAACTTGTGCAATTCCCATCTTGCCCAAAACAATTAGAACCATGGAGAAAGCAACACTTATCACATACTTTGTGGACCACTAGATACCAGCACTGCAAATAAAGTGAAAGTATAAAATTAATAGATTTAGCAAATGTCCTAGTTTCCATATGAGTCAGTGTCTCTGCATAAAACATCACAATTACAGACTTGTAAAATATGACTAGACTGTCTCCACTTAAAGTGTTTTATTATCATATGGCTAGAACAATACCGTTTCCTTTTAAAATTATCCCAAAACATTGAGACGCCCCAGGTGAATATACACTAATTTGCATACATTTCCAGAAGAGAAGTCTAAACAATGGATTCTTGTTCAATTGTGTTGACATATCAAAGTCAATGTTTTTTGTTTACAGAAGCATAACTCTTGGATATTTCTTTTTATCACTCCATAAATAATGTAAAACAGCTAGAAAACATGTTTTTAGGAATAAAATGTTTGAGAAAATGGCCTATAAAGACATGTACTGTAAAGTGCAATAAAACTTAAAAGTGCATTTTGTGAGTTTTCTTTCCACCAACAAGACTAACTTGTCTGATACAACACAGGTTGACAAGCCAAACTTGACTCAAAGAGAAAATTGACCAGTGCATTAAAAAATAATGTTTTTGCCTGAAGTGTCTTGCCTTAATGAATTTTGCCCTGTCATTCACAGATAAAACCACATGCTACATTAGATTCATTTCTGTCATGTGATACTTACGTGTGAGGTCTTACATTGATATAGTTCTTCGGTACATAGCCCCGCCTACCAAACAGCTCAGCCGTATACCAGTTAGGATCATCATCCATGTTTGTCACCTAAAATAAACATAAGACCAGTATAGACGTCCACAATCAGCTTAGGTTAGATATTTTTCCTTCGCATTTAAGAATAGACAAGGCCAGGGTTTCCAAAAATTTGGTTCATGAATCACTCTGTTTTGTGAAATAAGGAAAATATGAAAATTAATATTTATTTTGAAACTATTTTATTTTAAAATATCTTGAAATCATTTACTTTTTAAATAAAACACTTGTTCACTTTTTTACTATTGAAATACCATAAAATACTTAAACATATTTATTTATATATATTTTAAGTACATATACCAAAGTTGGGTAATTGAGTTTTCTGCATATGCTTTTCAGAAATTGCTTTGGAAGTATATTTTCAATATAATTTACCAAAAAAATAAATAATAATAATAATAATAATTTCTAACTTTACCATTTGCTTATGTAGTGTGAATTTAAACTATTTTCCTAATAGATTTCTAATTTATAAAGGAGCCTGTAAAAATATCTTCACACAAGAATTACCTTGTACCGTACCATCCCACAAGCTGCCCAGCTACATATATCACCACCTATTCACACAGATATCCATTCTGAAATACATGCTAAGACTGAGTGCACACACTCCCACCAAACTGGCTCACTGATCCAGTATTTTCTGTAAACGTGCCGCATGCAGACTAGCATCCATATAGTTTCATCCAAGTGTGCCACATATCCACAGTAAACTACTGCACACACACACACACACACACAGACTCACCTTCAAGATGTCACCCTTCTGAAAACTGATCTCATCACATTCAGTCGCTCTGAAACTGTAAAGTGCCTCAGCCTCCATTGAAGAAAGAACATAAAAACAAAAGAACTGAGAGGCAGTGAAGTGAAGTGGAGATGAGACCGGGATGAAAACAACAAAGAGTTCAGAGAGAAAGGAATGGGAAAGGACAAGTGCAAATGGGAATAGATGAAATGGTAAAGAAGGTGATTAAAAAGGATGGAGTATGGAGATGTATAATGGCGATGGTGAATGAGACAAATAATTTGTACAAAAGAATGATGAGTAGCCTTAAGCTTGGAAAAACTGGAGCAACAAAAACACTGAGTGGAAAACTGAGGAAGCACAACGATGATAGAGATTCTGAGAGAAAATGTGTGTCTGTCTTAGTACAGCTGTGCACGGTGGGAATGGAGGAGGATAGAGAGAGAAAAGAGAGAGAGAGAGAGAGAGATGGGGGGGGGGGGTTAGAAACAGAGAATTAAGGTGGCCAGGAAATTAGTGACCAGCTCAGAATATCACACGCTTTCCATTCAATTTCTCAAATATATAATGTAAACTACATAAAAAAAAAAAATGGGACCACACATTGATTCTTGATTTTTTTTTCTTGTGTTTGCTTTGATAATGGATTTGTAGAAAAGCAAAAATCATCTTATTTATATATATATTTATATATATATACATTCGCATGTATGTGTTACTTTATGAATACTGTGAATACATTTATTTAAAAATATATACATGATATATTAAATAATATATAAATAATATATACATTTTAGTTCTGTCAAATTAATTGTGATTAATTGCATCCAAAATAAAAGTTTTTGTTTACAAAATATATGTATGTATATACAGTATATATACTCAACTCTACCTCTCATTCCATCCTGATGATCCGTCGGTAGCTATTCGCATCTCAGCTTGTCTAACAGACATTTCTTCCTGGATGATGGACCATCACCTTCAACTCAACCTTGCCAAGACAGAACTGCTTATGATTCCAGCAAACCCATCGTTTCATCACAATTTCACCATCAAGTTAGGCACATCAACCATAACTCCTTCAAAAACAGCTAGAAGCCTTGGAGTTATGACTGATGATCAGCTGACTTTCTCAGACCCCATCCGATCCTGCAGACCGATCCTGCAGATTTGCTTTATTCAACATCAAGAAGATCAAGCCCTTTCTTTCAGAACATGCTGCACAACTCCTTGTTCAAGCTCTTGTTCTGTCCAAGCTGGACTATTGCAATGCTCTCATGGCAGGTCTTCCAGCCAATTCTATCAAACCTTTACAATTAATTCAGAACGCGGCAGCAAGATTAATTTTTAATGAGCCAAAAAGAATACACGTCACACCTCTGTTTATCAATTTGCACTGGCTTCCAATAGCTGCTCGCATAAAATTCAAGGCATTGATGTTTGCCTACAAAACTACCACTGGCTCTGCACCCATTTACCTAAATTTGTTACTTCAGACTTATGTTCCCTCTAGAAGCTTGCGTTCTGCAAGTGAACGTCGCTTGATTGTGCCATCCCAAAGAAGCACAAAGTCACTTTTACGGACTTTTAAGTTAAACGTTCCCTTCTGGTGGAATGAACTGCCCAACTCAATCCGGACAGCTGAGTCCTTAGCCATCTTCAAGAATCGGCTTAAAACACATCTCTACCATCTTTATTTGACCCTCAAACTTTAACACTCACTATTCTAATTCTATTCTTAAAAAAATCTAACTACCTTTTTTAATCTTTTTATATTCTATTTTCTTTTCATTCATTATGCAATTGTATATGTATGTGTGTGTGTATGTGCAAAGACCTCTAACTAGCTTGCTCTATTCTTTTTTATTTTTATTTTTTATTCTATCTGTTTTCTTTTTATTTATTATGTTATTATTTAAAAGCCCATGCTACGTGTACTGTGTTAACCTAACTGAGACTTGTTATAGCACTTATATATCATTGCTCTTTTTGTTGTTTTTGATTGCTTCCACTGTCTTCATCTGTAAGTCGCTTTGGATAAAAGTGTCTGCTAAATGAATAAATGTAAATGTAAATGTGTGTACTGTGTATTTTATGTGTATATAAATAATACATACATATGCATGTATATATTGAAGAAAAATATGTTAATTTTATACATTTAAAAATGTATATATAATATCAGTTAAATGAATATAAATATATACATGGAAATACATGGTAATATTTTCAAAATAAAAGCTGTATGTGTGTGTGTTTAAATATACATAATAAATATAAACAGTACACACACATATATTATGTAAACAAAACATTTATTTTGGATGCGATTAATCACGATTAATTGTTTGACAGCACTAATAAATTTATAATAAAATGTACTAAGACTATTTTATATATATATATATATATATATATATATATATATATATATATATATATATATATATATATATATATATATATATATATATATATATATATATTTATTTGTTGAATTATTTGAAAACATTTTAACAACTATTGGTTGATTAACTGTATTTTGGCCAGCATGGTCTAACCTAGTTACTGTTATTGGTCAAATCCATCGGTAAGCCTCTAATATACAATATAAGTTGAAAATGTATGGGTTGCAAAGAATTTCAAATAAGAGTTTTGATTTATGTTTTTATGGTTACTTCTATTTGTGTTACTAAAATATTCTAAGCTGTGTATTTACAATATATTATTTTATTTCATGAGGTATTTTATGTGAAAAATTAAATCATGAATCTTGTTGGAGGGGGCACATGTTTGATATCCTCTGGCAGTTTTCTGTTTGAACCAACAACATGACCCTTATTAAGAGCGCCGGTGCAGCTGTGCATGTCTTTGATTGTTATGCATTCTGGTCACGTCCTCTCTGATTCAGATCACACAACATTTTAATAAGCGCACATGGTCACACAATATCTCATTTCTCCCTAGCTACCACTTAGTGCAGCTTGATTAACTAATTTTATTTAGGCATTTCAGAGCTATAGCTTAAACATGAGACTGAACTGAATATTTAATTTCTGATTTGTGCATGTTTGCATGGAGATGATTTCAATGTTCTGTATCTGACAGCTGACAGTTAGTTGGCATCTCTTAAAACATGTGCTGGTGGCAGCATCCCCCCAGCCCCCAGCACACACACAAACATGTAAGCAACTGTCATAAGCATGTCATAAGCAATGCTCACAATGAGAACTTTTATAGATGATAGCTACGAGCCTGTGAGTACAGAAACAACATTTTCAGCTAAAAAAAAAAAGGAAAGAAAGTTACTGAGCCAGTGCATAGAATACTGATATTATTTTGTTTTACAGATGTGCAAAGAATATTTATCCCTTATGAAAATTTTATAACACTAAATTAATTTGGTATGGTGGTACCAGTGAAGATTCATATAGGCAAGAAGATAAAAGTTCATATGAACCTAGCAGTTTTCATTAGCAAATAGATTACCATAGTTTGGGCAATTTCTAAAGTAATAGTAGACCTGTTAGAATTTTCTATTTATCATATTTTCAATGCAAATGATGATTATTTAGTTCTCTTTACACTTTACCCAAATTTAACAACAAAGTCATCTTTCCATTACATAATGAAGACCTTTTTACAGAATATAATTTTTTTCAGTTTAAATACATACAGTAGTTAAAGGTGCTCAAAGCGATGTCGGGAGTCGTAACTTGTTGTTGAAGTTCGAATTGTTGTCAAACAAAACGGAGGCTAGCTAGACCCTCCCTCCTCCTCATCCGTGCACTAACCCCCCAAACCCCACCCCCAAATCTTTCTTGTCGGTTACTGGCTGGAACAGTTGGTTATGTTTCATGGTGCGGGTGAGCCCAGTTTGTTTTTCTTGTTGTTTGTGGAGCCTGTGGTGTCTAGAGAGACCCCGTTTTTTTACAGTGTGTTCAGGGGACAAGCAGCTAAGGGATAGTGAGGAGATGTTTGCTGGATGTGACAAAAAATGTTTTGGCCTAAAAAATGTGTGACATCACTTAGAGCACCTTTAATTCAGGTATTACTCCGTAATTCTTGAGGTGTTTCATGTGAATAACCATGATTTAAATTTCATGAACCTTGCTTCATTTTGAGACAGACGTCACTGAAAGTAACGATAGCTTGCAATTCAGAACAAGACTGGGATCTCATATCCAGATTGCAGCTATTCAGATGTTGAATCGCTACAAACTCATATTCATGATTTACTAAATATATATTATGTAGAGATTGTGAGAAATATTTCCTGCATTTTTTTTAAATCAGTTGAGTGAATCATTCAATGACCAGTGTTCGGGAAAGTTACTTTTAACAGTAATGCATTACAATATTGTATTACCTCCTAAAAAAGGTAACTACAGTAATTGCATTACTTGGTTATTTTTTTATGAAAAGAAATGTGTCATGTGTTACATTGTCTCATCTGGCCTGAACTTGCTTGTTTTTTGTTTTGAATATTAAAAATTTTCTATTTTTGGTAAATGTAAATGCCATTACACAACAAAAGTTAAATGGATAAGCCTCAAACTGAAGGAAATATAAATTCAAAAAGCTTAAACAAATCTTTCATCTGTGCTGCCATTTTGGATTGCGTGATGAAAGAAAGTTCAATTCTTTCTTTTCAATCACAAAAATATATATTATATACTAATATCTGCCTATTAGTATGGTTGAATTGGATCATTGAAGATTTACAGTAAAGACACTGGTAAATAAAATGGGATTAAATATGCAAATAAGTTTGAATGTGACAGTGACAAGACATGACATGTGGCCAAATATGGTGACGCATACTCGGAATTAGTGCTCTGTATTTTTCCCATCCAAAGTCGACACACACAGTAGTGAACACATACCTGGAGAAGTGGGCAGCCATTTTTTTGCTGCAGCACCTGGGGGTTCAGTGCCTTGCTCAAGGGCACCTCAGTCGTGGTATTGAAGGTGGGAGAGAGGACTGTACATTCTCATACTCAAACCCGTAACCTTTCAATTACAAGTCCAGCTCTCTAACCATTAGGCCACAAATTCCCCCGTTTGTGTTATCATAGTGAATTATTGCAGGTTTGCGTAATGTTCTGAGTTTGCTTTTCACAGTTTTTATTAATTTTGAGGAATACTGAATCTGTTTTTGTACAAGTGAGATAAGTAAACTCATGTTCACATTTTGCCTAAAACTACAGTAACCATTGGGTTTACACAACACACATAACGTCTCTGCACTTAATTAATCCTGATTTCTCTCGACATGTGGACAGGAGAGCTGCCGGTCAATAAATGGGAAAACAAAGTAACTGGCGTTACTTATTTGAAAGAGTAAATTAAAATAAAAAGTAATGTGTTACTTTACTAGTTACTTGAAAAAAGTAATCTAATTGTAATCTAAAAGTAATCTGTGTTACTTGTAATATGTTACCCTCAACACTGTCAATGACTGATTTATAAAGATGCTTGTTTTGTTCCTGAATAAATCTCTCTCGGAAATCGGTTGATTGAATGATTCTTTCATAATAAACACAGTCACTTGTTGGCACCTACTGGTGATGTAATCTGCAGGAGGTTTCAGATTATGAAAGCTCAAACAAAAACTCTTGTACTGTTTTAAAACCTTTAAAAAAAATCATAAGTACAGACAACATGTCCCTTAAAGGGTCTTGCTGACATAGAGTTTCACAGCAGGGGTCTATGTACTGTATTTCAGCTCACTGAAAATGATTTGCATGCAATTTGAAACATATCTCTCTTAATAGAGACAATTCGGCTTGTCCTCGGTGGTGGCTCTATCTCTGCTACACACTCAGCTGTTGTCTGTCCTACAACAACACAGAGAGAGCTGTATAAAAGACAGCCACTGGAAGGCAAGTGTGCTTGCGTTCAATTTGTAATTCATGTCTGTGTTTAATAATAAAGGGTCCTCAGTCGGAAAAGGGTGGCTTGCCCTCTTCAGGTTGGTGGAGAGTTCCTGCCTCAAGTGGAGGAGTTTAAGTATCTTGGGGTCTTGTTCACGAGTGAGGGAAGGATGGAACGGGAGATTGACTGACGGATCGGTGCAGCTTCTGCAGTAATGCGGTCGATGTACCGGTCTGTCGTGGTGCTCTCGATTTACCGGTCAATCTACGTTCCTACTCTCACCTATGGTCATGAGCTTTGGGTCATGACCGAAAGGACAAGATCCCGGATACAGGCGGCCGAAATGAGCTTTCTCCGCAGGGTGGCTGGGCGATCCCTTAGAGAAGCTCAGTCACCCGGGAGGAGCTCAGAGTAGAGCCGCTGCTCCTCCACATCGAGAGGGGTCAGCTGAGGTGGCTCGGCCATCTGTTCCGGATGCCTCCTGGACGCCTTCCCGGGAAGGTGTTCCGGGCGCGTCCCACTGGGAGGAGACCACGGGGAAGACCTAGGACACGCTGGAGAGACTATGTCTCCCGGCTGGCCTGGGAACGCCTCGGTGTCCCCCCAGAAGAGCTGGAGGAAGTGTCTAGGGAGAGGGAAGTCTGGGGTTCTCTGCTTAGACTGCTGCCCCCGCGACCCGGCCCCGGATAAGCGGAAGAAGATGGATGGATGGGTCCAAAAGACATTTTACAACATGATACCATCACAGAAGGTCTTTTGTTAGAAGGTGACCTTTTGGTATGATGCTGTTCAGGCAGCATGGAGCAGATGTTTTCTGTATCACTCTGTGCGTTGGTCCAGTCTTCACTGGTCAGGGATTTTACTAACAACCCTGTGTGCAACAAGTCTGATCACCTGCCACGTGATTGAATCAAACAGGTAACATCAATGAATATATTATAAATATGTGCATGCATTTATTTATTTATTTATTTTTTCAGTTGAAAAGGTTGGTATTAATATTTGATTAATATATGGTTGATTAATATAAAAAAATATTTTAAAAAAGCTTTGTGCGCCTTAAACACTGAATTATGTGTCATTAGCATAAAATCTGAAAAGTTACATAAGTTATCTTCTTGTATGGTTGTCATAGTGACAGCACTGCTTTAATTGGCACATGCACAGTGTTGCTTCTTCTTCCGACTGGGCTGATTGCCATGACAGTCCTCCAGTGGCTGAAGAGAGAGGAGATGCCCCGCAGAATGGAGACTTTTCTGAACACTTTACAGGGTTAGTCACCCTACTGAGCAAACATCCCCACTGCATCATCCATTTGAACATCCGCTATTCTATTTTGACCTTGTGCAAGACTAAGCATGCTCATCTACTTTCCTGACAGAAAATACATTTTATTGCCTAGCCCTCAGAAGCAGGCCTAAGACCAGTCCATTTGCTCTTGTTTATTCTCATTTAAAACTAGTAGAAATAATTTACAGAACACCTAGTATGCCCCTTTTAACAAGATGTAATATAATTCTCAGGTGTCCCCAGAATGTGTCTGTGGAGTTTCAGCTCAGAATACCCCACAGATCATTTTGAAAGTATTTATTTGTTTCTGAGTGGAAGTAGAAACATGCTATTTTCGTGCATATCTCTTTAAATGCAATTGAGCTGCTGCTCCTTTTTCTATAACAGAGCTGTGCCTTTACAGCTCTTACTTTAGATATTCTGCCAAAATACATCTTTTTGGTTTTGATTAGCATGTATATTGCGCTGAAATCGTGCATTTTAAAGCCATATCAGTTCAAACTTCTTCTGACATATTGATTTCTGTATGCACACATCCAAAGCACGTGCACAGAAAGCACATGTTCTCTTTCATGTCTTACTGTGCTTTAACTGTCAAATACATACAAGTTCGTGTTAAAACACAAGTAAAAAAAAAACTGTTGGTTATATCTGGTATATCAAGTATTAAATGACAGCAGCATAATATACAGTACCTAAACAGCTGTCTACACTGTTAAAATGACCCAAACAATAAAATAAAAGCAGAAAATATCTTGCTCTGTACCGAATAGCATATATAGCTTTAAAGGTCCCATGACATGGATTATTTTCTTTTCTTTAAATGCTTTTTAATGTTTCCTTAGGTGTACTTATATTGTTAGTAGGATTTTTACATTTAAAATTTAGAAATAAAAAGCATTTTTTATATCCTGATATTAGCCCTCTGGCTTGAATGCTCTGTTTGAAGGGGCGTGTCTGCTGTGAGACTCCGAGTAAACGACAACTGTTGTGATTGGCTGACATCTTTGCATTTGAAATGCGTATTACATGTGGACCCCACTCAAATATATATATATATATACTACAGCTGTCGAGATTAACGAATCGTGGATTTGTTGATTATATAATTATTTTTTCGATCTTTTCCCATCACATGAAAGGCTGCAGTGATGAGCAGCATTGAAAACAGAGTCTGTTTATCGCGTGAATGCAGTGATCTCGTCATTATTGCAACACGTTTTCTCTCACAAAATGCTTTCACCACAACTAACAGCAAACACATGAATACAGTAAGAGCTCCGTTTTGTCACTTGAAAGGTGACATAACAGCATAACAGCGTCATTCATTGTAACGGCAGTTTAGGCAAGAGTGCAGATATACTCGCGATGTGTGACGGCTCCGAAAAAAAGGGAGCGTTCTTTGATCGCTCTCTGTAGTTAAATCACAATTTAAATAACAGATTTGTTTCATGCTACTAAGAGAAACAACGTGAAGTTGATCGTTTAGTCACTGGCTTGATTCACTGATGCATAAACAGTATTAAACGATTTAGAAAGAAAGTCTGTGTGAACTTGAATAATTAGCTACACATCAGAAATCACTGATCACAGATCAGGCATTAATGAACACTGTTACTCACTGTTTGTGGCGGTGCTGTCGAATCCATATCATAAAAGTCTGTTTGTAACGCCTGTGCTGACATTGCGACTGAATTATATGTAAATATTTGGGCGGGCAAAGCAGAGAAAGGGGAGGTAACATTTCTCTTTACAACGTCACAAAGAGGAGATTCAAGATCAGCCCGTTTGAGCTTCCATTTTCTCAAAGGCAGAGAAAGATAGTAAAATCTCGATTTGCACCGATTAAAATTTTTAGAAACTTGGGGACCACATAGATGCTAGGGGAAGTCATATTAATGTTAAAAACCTCAGAAAGTGAAATTTTCATGTCATAGGACCTTTAATAAAAAGACATTTCTTACTTGAATGCTGCTTTTAAATGATCTATCTGAAGATAAACATTGCGGATTGTGTTCAACTCACTCAAGGTGGGGTCTCTGGTCAACAGTTGTGGGCGGGGCTTGTGCAAAGTGATGTCACATTTTACGGATTCTGCAAATGGCTTGTTCTGAGACACGCAAAAAGTAGAAGATCATTATCATTATAGGGTGGTCGTGTACACACGCTGCCAACATACATTTATGTTCAAACAACATATATATTAATTTTGCATAATAGGTACCCTTTCATTTAAAGAGATCTTGAAAATTAGCGGTATGTTTAAGCATGGTTGATCTCAAATATCAGGAATCTAGATTTTTAAATTCTTGATTTCACTTTTACTTCATGATTTATACAAATTATATAAAGATTTCACATCAAACAGTGGAATAGCAGTTAGTGAAGCTTTTAGTAAAATGTATCGGTAGAGGTTACTGTGGCTATTTTTTTTTTAATATACTATTGTTTATTGTTTATTGTAAAATGGATCTGTATTTTCTGTCACTTGTTCAGAATCATAGCTAACTACCGATGCTTGATTTGTGAAGTAACCATTCTTTTGAGCCAGTTCCTTTCAATTATTCAAACGGAAATATCAAGATTCATGACCTCATTCTATCATACTACTCTTAATAATGTTATTTATTTATTTATTTGTGTTAGTTATTGTAAGAGTAGTAGCCTATGTTAGTATGTGGTTCAACATTCTGAAGTCCAACATACATATTACTCAAGCTGTTTTCTAAATGTGCAAGACTTCTGCTTCATAAGCCAAAGTAGGGAAATAATGAGAAGATTAAGTGCAATAAATGGTAAAATTATTTGTGTTACAACCAGTGTGTTCATAATTAAGACAATACATTTAAAATAATATGGTAAAAAAACACCAGTTTTTGATATCAAAACAAGCTATTTTGTACAGCTATAAAATAGCTGGAAGCAGATGACACCGGAATCCATACACATAAAATTTACAAATGTTTATCTCTACTCTTACGGGAAAAATAAGGTGAATACTTGACACGGAGAGAACAGGAAGTACCTTGCAATTGCATATGCATGCATGTATTATTATTGTTTTTGTTTTATATATATATATATATATATATATATTCCAATAATTAATTAAATGTAAATAACATAGCTATTTCATTTATTTGATTATTTATTTAATAAATACATTTGAATTGTCTTGGAGATATTTTAACGCATATTAGGTCCAAGTACAGCTTTTATTCATATTTGTTTATTTATAAAAAGTAGCTTAAATGCAGCAGAAAGCTATTTTTGTCATCAATCGTTTATTTTTATTTTATTTTAATTTTTTTACCCTGTAGAGTAGTTGTTGGCTTATGCTAGCTATATATTTTTAAATACTTTGCCAAAAAAAAAATTAACTGAAATGCATCACAGAGGTCTTGAAGCATTCTTCCACTGATTGGCTAAGAGCCACCAAAGACTTGCTCACCCCACCCTCCCCAGCCGTTTCCCGACAATGGACCGATCGTGACGGGAAACTGGTCAATCTACCTGTCAGTCTCCTGGTGGAGGGTGACATCATCTCTTTACGCCCTGGCAGTGAAGCACCAACTGAACTTAGAGGAATTCAGGTTAGAATACATGAGACACTTAAAAGAATAGTTCACCTAAAAGTGAACAACAACAAAAAAAACTACATGATTTTCTTCTGTAGCACACAATGAGATTGGGCAAATAACAGAATAAAAGATTTTGTGTGAAAAAAATTATTATAAATACAGTTTCCCTACAATACACCCAAGGCAGCACTTACCATTTTCAACAAATAAATTTTTTTTGTTTTCAAAATTGTCTGATTCAAGCTAAATGACTTTTACTTTGTAGAGAAGCATAAGACCAGACGTCTGACTCAGATGTGATTTTTGTTTTTTGGTTTGTCTCTGGTTTATGAGGACAGGAAGAAGAGCATGTTGTTTTATCCTGCAGTGATGTGTTTAGTGTTTTCTCCTCTCCCCCTTCGCCATTGGATAGTGGAAGGACCCGCCCACATTGTTTGCTCCAGCCACAGCTCTTCAGGGTAACAAAGACTACAGCGGCTGAGGTGGTTCAGTATGTTCATTTATTTATTTATATACACCTTTTGAATAATATTTAATAATTGATGTAGTTCTCAATTGTATATATTTTTTTTATCAGTATCAGATGTTCCTCCTAAAGTACAAGTGAATGGGAAAGGGTTTCAACTGACAAGTGCCATTGTGTTCCATTGGTGTTCTTTGTACTCACTTTTGAATAAAAGCCTTTTAATGTTAGCTCATCTATCAGACACTAAACAGAGATCCTAGAGAGAGACTTAAGAGCTTAAGGACTGCATTCAACATGATATCTCATCATTACACCAGTCACTGGATCAGCTTGTAACAACATGACAGAAATTATCATAGACAATGATAAAGCATATCCTATGCACTCAAACTCCTAAACTACAGCCCCCGGATGTTCACAAGAGCAGGATTTATGGAAAAAAGCCCGGAATTTGACATGTCATCTCTTTTATATGGATCTTTTTTATGTAGGAAGTGTTTGGAGCTTTCTCAAGACAGACCTGTGTCTGTTCTGGATAATGAACGATTTACTGTACAAAGTTTACTAGAAAGAGGCCCAGCGCCTTTTGTGCTGGTAAGACTTGTTTTTTATTATCTTTTCACATTTTGACAGATGCACTTGACAGATTTTTTTTTATATAAGAACTGACTAACATTGCATTCAAAGTTGTAGTATGTGTGAATTTCCATATGCTATTCTTCCTTAAAAACAAGGTACTGTTGTACCATGGTACCTTTTGGTATCCCTTTTTTGATAGTGGCTATAGATGTAATAGATTACAATAGCTTTTTCACTGTCTATGAAAATAAAAATATATATTTAAATATATTTGCTGTGGTTCTTTTTGTCTCTTGCATATGCATTTGTTTTCTGTTTAGTTAGTCATCCTTCATCACGTCTTTCTGTCCTTCATTTTCCAGGTGCTGCTTCTGGGGCTGAATCTGTTGCGTATTTTGTTTGGCGCTCCTGGTGTGGGACCGTGGCCTGTCACACTCCTGCAGCTACCTGTGATATCCAAAATACACAAATTCACATACACTCATGAACACTGAAAGACGCTTGAAAAACGCTTGCAAATACTAGAAATCTATTGGTGATACTGTATGTTGTAAAGATATCAAAATCACAGATTCACCCACAAATAATAAAAATAAAAAAAAGTTGGAAATTCATTTACCCTCAGGTCATCCAAAATGTAGGTGAGTTTGTTTTTTCATTGGAACAGATTTGGAGAAATACAACATTACATCACTTGCTTGCCAGTGGATCCTCTGCAGTGAATGGGTGCCATCATAATGAGAGTCCAAAGAGCTACTTGTACTTACTTGTGGATTATTATGTTTTTATCAGCTGTTTGAGCACTTAATATTTTTCTCTTTGTTAAGCTGTGAATTATATTTTTTGATGCCTTATTTCAAAGATATGAAATTTTTATGCAAGATGTAGTTTATAACATCTCAACAGTGTTTATTTAAAAGTATTGACCAAAACATACATCTGTGTTTACATCTGTAGTAAATATATGAAATGTTGTGTTTCAGGTGAATGGTGTTTTGCCTTTGTTGCCCCTGACTTTCCCCCTGCTTTGGGTTCTTGTGTGAATGTACGGAGAGGCCCGTGTTCTTTTACAGATGGGCTCATAGCCAGTGGACTGGTGGGTATGTTCAATAAAAAGGAAACCACACAATAGCTGCCTGTATATTTGTTGCTTACAACTGTAACCATGTGAATGGATGTATTGTTGGTAATGATTTGGAATGCCAAAATGATTTTCCCATTTCATTGAACAGGAAATGTAGAAGTTGACCTACAAGAAATGTTACTCAGTGTTCTGGGGTCAAACATCGACACTCTGCCACAATGCTAGTTTGCTACACAGTCTGGGATCTGTGACTGTAAGTGCAAAAGACATCAGGCTCAAAAAGGTGCTTAAGGCACAATTAAATATATGCATGTCATTGCATTCAGTAATCAGCTGGCATCTGAAAACAAATCGTGTTTAAAATAATTGCCAATTGTTTTTATATTTGATAAAATGCAATGGCATTCATACATTTTTATGTGTGTGTATTCTGTTTGAATTATAGCTTACCTGCTGTACTGTACATTGTATTATGTTTCCTGTGATACACACACACTGAGTGATGCTGGGGCAGTTAATGTTATTTTATCTCTCTCAGGGTAATTCAATACTGTCATAAGAGCTTTTGAGTGTGTTCCTGAATGCAGTTTGTTACAGTATCAGTATACAAGAATATGAACTGATGTGAACTTTGTTTACTCTGCACTTCTCATGATAACATTTCTGAAAATGTCTTCATAAATATAACAAAATATCTTGATATATCTCAAGATATCTAAATGGGCCACAATTAAAAACCAAGATATTTGTGAAAAGAACCATGGCAGAAACAAATATCAGAAAGTACAAAGAAGGTAAAAATATGTTTGTTTTTTTTTCTTTTTGTGTATATTTCAATGCCAAAAAAAACTTATATTTATAAAATAAATATATATTCAGTGTGAAGATAGGGCATATTTTTCCTTCCACTTGTGATATAGTATGGTGGGCCAAATCTAATGTCATCACAGACCAATCTGTCTTATTTATAATGATATTTATGTATCATTTAATATTTATTAAGAATAATAAAAGTCACAAATTGTGTGTGTGTTTGGTTGTGTATATGTATTCCAGGTCCTGTGTTGTGTTGATAAGCAGGGCATTCTCTCATGGCCCAGTCCAAACCCTGAGAAAATTCTGTTCTTTAGCAAGTCCACCTCATCACAAGAGACAGAAAGACAGTGAGAGAAAAAGAGAGAGAAAGAGACAAAGAAATGGAAGAGGTTGGCCTGAAAGATGCCATTCAGGTATATTTTTGATTAAATGAGTCTGGTTTCATGATTCATAACACCTCACAAGGTCTCATCTGATGTCTTTATTCTCAAGATCGGTTCACTCTGCAGTCTGCAGATGCTAAGTTTGTCGGTGGGTCGGGCTCAGTGCGATGATGAAACACGGGTGCAGTTTGATTACACATCCTGGCAGCGTCACGCCCCCTCTCTTCGGCCTCTGGGATTGGCTTTGCAGTTGGTCCTCTGTGACCCTGGAGTCGTCACCCGCATACTCCGCCTCTCCGACCACCTGACCCATGCCGCGCTGGTGCGAACTCGACCCCCATGTCAGCCGGTCCACCCGCCCTGGGGCCTCTGCTATCTACCGAGGATTCTGGGTAGGGCCAGATGAGAATAATAGAGGTATTTAATGCTCCAGGGAAATGCACCTTTTGTCAAGGTAGTTTCACAACGGTGAGAAAGCAGAAGCATGAACAAAATCTCAGAGGTAGTGTAAAAGTGAAGGCAGAATAAAGAGAAAGGGTGTGTGTATCACGAGTGAAAAAGTATCAGTAGTGTTTCTACATATGTACTGTGGTGAAACTATGTTTCTGGCATCAGTAATAATGTATATAAAGTACCATGGAGTAACATACAGTAAATTCCACCGTTTACAGAAAGCACTTTCTTTGTTTTTTGGACATTTCACTATTTTGTGAACATGTATCATGGTATTTTTGGAAATACCATGGAATATTTTGTACACTACTGTTTTTTGGGGGGGGGGGGGGTTGAATGATCATGTGACTCTGAAGACTGGAGTAATAAAGCTCTCAAGAGACAAAAACATTCAAATAAACTAAAAAAGTTTATTTAAATTAAATAAAATGTGTTGACCTCAAACTTCTGAACAGTAGTGTAAATACCAAGATATTTCCCATTACGTAAAAATACATAAAAATAAAAAAAAATTATTTAATCTGGTATTTATATAGCATTGCAGGGTTATTTAAAAAAAAAAAGTATATAACGGTAGTATCATGGTTGCTGTTTGATAAGTGTCTTGTAACCTGAAGTCGTTCATATTTTCTAAAAATAAATATCCAGCAAAACTGCATTGTAGTGTTGACAGTGTCTATATGCAAATCTATAGGCTTCTCCACCTCCGCGAAAGAGCCTTTTGAGCAGAGAATGAGTGTGGCAGCCTACACCCTGCTCTCCATCTCCTGCCCTGGAGACCCGGGGATCATTGCTCCACCTTCTGTGTCAACGAGACGGCTTCCTTTCTCACATCTCATAGCCCTGCTGGTGCACCACACTTACACCGGTGAGCACAGGCACATGTATAAATGCATCAACATTCCTGGATGTTTGGGACATTACAACATCAGCCAATAGTAAACAGTTAATATGTTATAAGCAGATTGCTAGGATGTTATTTTTTGTATACTGTGCATCGTGTCCAGAAACAGTATGTAAAAAGTATGTAAGGGATAACATACAGCCAACTGGTCATTAGTGGATGTGTTTTTATGCTAAAAATAGTTTGTAGATTATACAGTATCCCACTTATTTAATGTCCACTTAAATTAAATAAGTGGACATTAAATATTTATGTAATTTGTAATGTTTCTTGAAATTATTTCTTGAAATTATTTCGTTATGTGAAAAATTGCAGGTGATATTACAGTACTTGTCCAGTAAATGACCATGTCACATTACGCTGTCAAGTATGACGGCAAATCAATGCCAATAATAACCGAGCATACAACTGATGCTTGCGCACGCGGTAAATCTCTTCCGCGAGAGGAAAACTAAATCAGACGCAAGGAAACGGGAGCCGCGAGCTCATTTGAAACTCGTCCTCTGCGCACAATTCAAGCCCTCGCGCTCGCATGGTCATTCCCCACATCCTAGGCGCTTGATCTTCAGTCTGTAAAAAGGGTTCATATGTGTATCTCTTATCACAAGACTGCAATCAATAGCAATCAGAAGACCTCCAGTTAATAAAGTATCTAGAAAAGATCTACTCTATGAACAATGCATTAAATGACATTAAATAAAGACAAAAATAAATAAAACAATGAAATGATAACTCACATGTATCTGGTCCACTGATGAAGTCATGTGTCAAGTCAAGTGAATTATTAATCATCTATAACAACTAAAACAGCAAGCCCCGCCCCACGACTGACAAAAATTAAATTGTTCGTGCGAGCAGAGGTAAGAAGATCGAGCGCGATAGTGGTGGAAATTATGATTCTTTCAAGAGATTCGTTCATTTCCAGTTCGTTCACCAAAATGATTCGTTCAGAATCGTTCATTGATTCGTTCAGTTTTCATTTCTTTGTAATACACAAAATATGCCAGCAGGTGGCAAAAGAGAGTGTATTATGTGTTATGTCTTAAGTCAATGAACGTATTCACTTGTTACAAAAACTGATCTGGCTTTATTAAAATGTGTGAATAATCACATTCAATATATAAAGTCTAATTAACTTGTTCAGATGAACAAAGCACGAGGTTTTCTTGCCTAATTAGCATTTTAATTGTTTGGTCAGATTGTATATTATGTATTCACATTCATAAATCGGGGATTAAACGTGGAATTCTTTATTCTAAATATCAAAACAAGCGTATGTGCACAGTAAACCTAACTGTGCTTTGCATTTTGCGAGACTGACATGCTAAATGGCAGACTAACCCGGTTTACTCTCATTCATTTCGCTCACGAACGAGATAAGCTATACCAGTTCATTTCATTCACGAAAGACGTATCCGTTCATTCAACTCATTCACGAACGACATGTGTGCCAGTTCAGTCATTTCATTCACGAACGAGATGTACTAAATCATTCAACTCATTCACGAACGACATGGGTACCAGTTCAGTCATTTCATTCACGAACGATAAGATCTCTAGATCTCGTTCAGACTCATATGAAACTCATTCATTGAAGGGCGTATTCGTTCACTACATTCCACAAATCACATTCTCTGTCACATCTCATACTTGAAGGCTATTGGCTCGAGGTTGAGTAATTCTTTGACAGGATGAAATGGTTGTTAACCGGTTCACCGAGCTGCGCATGCGCTGCTAATAGCGCCGCGCTGCTGGGGAGGGAGGAACTTCAGTGAACGAGAAATATGAGTCAGTGGATTGCATGAACGAGAACGATTCGTTCACCTAAAAGATTCGTTCAAAAAGAACGATTCGTTCACGAACGACACATCACTAGAGAGCGAGTTTGTGGGGAATGACCATGCGCGCGCGAGGGCATGTATTGCGCGTGAGGCCTTGAATTGCAAGCATCAGTTGTATGCTCGGTTATTATTGGCATCGATTTAACGCCATAGTCAAGCTGAGAGCATTGCATTATGGGGCATAGTATTCCATGATAGTGTGAGAAAATGTGCACACTAGTATGCAAAAAGATGGTATGGTCACCTGCTGTGAACAAATCTCTTAATTCTGCTCTGAAAGTCAGTGAGCAGTTCCTATCTAAAGCACATTTACTGCTGGCACGTCCCCCTGGAGCATCTAGGGTTAAGTGCTATGCTCAAGGACACAGAGGTGTAAGGGAATGTCACTATTTTCTCTGTTAATAAAACACTTCTTCGGGCAGTTTGAATCATCAGCTTTCAGATCTTGAATCTCGAAAGGTACATTCACACTGACAGCGATTAAACCCCTGAAGGTTGCCAAGTCGGTGCTAGCAGGCGTTCCTATTTGAATCTGCATCACGGCTAATTTGCATGAAGCTGAATTTGTTGTGTTACGCACAGATGAAACTGCAAGGGCTTTGCATGACTGAAATAGAAAATAAATCAATAAAATATCTAATCAAAAAATATATACAAATATATAATATTATAAAAATATAGAAACTTTATCAAATTTATCTAATTTGTATATTTTATGTATGTATACTTTTAATAAATATCAATATTATTATTGTGTATTATATGTCAGTTTATGGTTGGTATTCAGCAAGATTTAAAATAAGTTTTCAAAAATGTTTTATTAATATGATCCGAAAAGCAGAAATGTTATGAAGTATTATTACAAATTAAATTTTTCTGTTCTTCTTATATTAAAAAAAAAATGTGAGAAAAATTTCCTGTGATGAAAAGCTGAATTTTCAGCAGCCATTAGTACAGACTATAATCACACGGTCCTTCAGATATCATTCTAATTAGCTGATTTCCTGCTCAAGAAACATTACTTATTATGTAAAAAAAAAAGCAGTTGTGCTTTTTAATATTTTTTTGTGGTGACATTGCTTACTCTAAAAACGGCATTTGTTTAAAATTAAATTTTCTTTTAAAATATTTTAATCAGCGTTCCTGAATGGCTGGTCAGTGTGTTGCTGTTTCCTTCAAGCCGCTGTTACAACCACATGACCCACAGGCAGCAGATCTTTCTGGGTCTGGTGTCCTCACAGTATCAAGCCCGTCCTGATACGGTCAGACTTATCTCAGTGCTGGAAAGTATTTTTCCAGTGAAGAGGAAGTTCGGAGTAAGGTCAGCAGACATAAACACTCCTACACACAAAAATACAGTAATAGCAGTAATAGGGGGATTTTGTAGCCTGTCTAATGTTAACAAATAGCCTGAAAAGCCTTTTCAGAAAGTCATTTCAGAGCTGAAACAAGTTTTTATAATTGGATACAATATAATACATTTTATTTAATTCATGTAATATGTCATATACTACTGTTCAGACTTTTGGTGTCAGAATAATCATTTGTGTGTGTGTGTGTGTGTGTGTGTGTGTGTAGGTATGATTCAACAAGACTGCATTTATTTGATCATGAAATACTATATTGTGAATTATTATTATTGAACTATAATTACTTAAACGTGCTGTTGTGCACTGATAAAACATGCACTGTAATACTAGGAGCATGTATAAAAAAGTAGATGGGGTCTTTGTTGACTTTAGATCATGTTATGATTGTTGGATAGGAATATTTTTGCAGGACCAACACAGGATGTTGCTGTGGAAACATGTCCTAAATCATGACATTTACAGCGCAGCTGCTGTTTATCATTTTCATTATTCAAAAAATGTTGGATGATCGACTGTACAAATGTTTTATTCATGTTATTTACGAGTTGAATCACTCCATGAGTAGGTGTTTGCTGAGAAAATGGGACTGGAGACGGGATAGAACTGTCACATCTCCCTCCAATCAGAGAGCTTCCCTCTCACCCAGAAAACGTGCAGGAGCCGGTGACCGAGGAAGGTGAGAGACAGAGTTATGCATTGCAGAGATTAATGCCAGTTATGACCAGTTCTGTTCTTTTTAACCTTTTATATTTGCATTTATTGATTTCAGAGGAAGAAATTCTGCTGAGACACAGTGTCAGAGAGAGGGCAGAGTCAAGAGCAATGGAGCATGATGGAGCATGTCTCATCGAGGACCTAAACAGGGTGCCACTGGTTTACACTATATTAACACTTCAGATTTCTATAAAGGCATTATTTAGACCTTCTAAGAAGCTGCTTTCCTTGTTGGGACCAGGAGGTAGGATCCCAAAATAGAGATAACCTGATTCTTGTTTTTCCAGGCCAAACTTCCAAGAGGAATAGAGAATGTGAGGCCACATCTGGAGAACATTGATAATGTTCCGTTACTGGTCCCTTTATTTACAGACTGCACATCACAGAGTAAGACACTTACAAATGCAAACACACACACACAGTGTTACAACATTTATTTATTTATTTATTTTATTTGTTGGTATTTGTCTAAATAAATTAAAAATTAAGTTATAGGCTCTTATGACTCAAATTTTGTTGACAAATGTAGTAATGAAATATTGATAAATTGTATTAATCATTCTGTAAAAATGCATTGAGCAGTTATTTTTGGAAAAAAGTGATTGATCAAAATTGACAGTAAAAAATGACTAAAGTTACATATTATTAAAGTATTAAGCAGCACATTTTTTTTTACGACAATAAGAAATGTTTAGCTACAAATTTAGCTTGCAATCAGAGGTCAAATATATATTTTAAAATATACTGAAAAGTGACGTGACATTCAGCCAAGTATGGTGACCCATACTCAGAATTCATGCTCTGCTTTTAACCCATCCAAAGTGCACACACACACAGAGCAGTGAACACACACACACTGTGAACATACACCCGGAGCAGTGGGCAGCCATTTATGCTGCAGCACCCGGGGAGTAGTTGGGGGTTCGATGCCTTGCTCAAGGGCACCTAAGTCGTGGTATTGAAGGTGGAGAGAGAACTGTACATGCACTCCCCCCACCTACAATTCCTGCCGGCCCGGGACTCGAACTCACAACCTTTCGATTGGGAGTCTGACTCTCTAACCATTAGGCCACGACTTCCCTTAACAAAAGGGAAAGTGTCTTACTAACAAAAATCTTACTGACCCCAAACTTGAATTGTTCACATCCCACTTGTTCCCTTTCAAGGGAACTTCGAACTGCGTCCTCTGAGGGGACACTATGGGGAACACCTCGTCGTGACCCGTGTCTGAAGCATACTTTGAAAAACGCCAACGTGTTGGCCGGCGACAGCCTCTGACGTCACTACCAGCGCGACTATAAATACGCGCCCGTAGGTCCCGTCACTATCTTCTTCGTCTTCATTGACTGTTTTGTTTGAAGCGTGCATCTGAGAAACGACCAAAACGGTAAGAGCGATCTATTATTGCTGTCATGGCATCCACTAGCAGGCGTTTAAACAGTGTGTTCATCCGTGTCAGTGTTATACGGCACACACACTCTTTGCGTCTCTTGTTTGGGCGGAGAGCACGCGCGTGATGTCCTCGAGGGGGCAATCTGCGTGCACTGCGAGCGTTTTTCGGTGAAAAAGCTCCTCTCTCGTTTGCCTCTCTTTTCGAGGAAAGAGGGACAGCCATCTGGATCCCGCGGCTCAGGACCCACCGTTGCCGAGGCACGGAGGAGGATGAGCTCGGGGGGATTACAGGTGGATCTCGCTCAGGAGTGTAGAGAGGAACTTTTTTCCTTTCACACTCTCCGGCGGCAAACGAGAGTGAACTTCGGGAGGAAGATGCGTTGTCATTAACCCTTTCTTGTACTGAAGTTAGTGCTCTGCTGGGTTTTTTCCCAGGAAGAGCAGGAGATGTCTGAGAGTGGAGAAGAAGCTGAGGCTGAGCCTTTCTCAATCCTCCTGCCCTGTGTATGGGGAGCTGTTAGCTGCAGAAGTCGAAAGGGAATGGAAGAGGCCGTTTTTCTCTCACATCCATCGGTTTCAGCATACAAGTTATGCTGATATCGGGGGCATGCACGAAAGCGGCTATGAGAGGATGCCCCCTGTAGGGAGATGCTGGCTAGCTATCTCTCTGTGGGGGAAACGTCCTCTCTCAATTCCCCCTTTTTTAGATCCTGCTTAAATGGCAAAACATACGCAGCAGCAGGTCAGGCGGTGGCTTTGTTGCACACGATGGCAGTGCTTCAGGCTTACCAGGCTGGCCTGCTGAAGGACCTGGATACCGTCGAAAGAAAGGAGTCCAGGTCCGAGCCCGAACAACACAGGGGTCCTGGCCCATCTCGATCTGAGGATCTTAGATGGGCGCAGAAGGCTAGTGTTGCGGCTCGCGCTCCTCCCCCGCCTACGGGCAGGGGCAAGAGGAACCGCGGGTCACAGTGTGGTAAGCAGGGTCTGAGCGACGTGATTCAGACGAGGCTGCGTCCTCGCCCGGGTCAGAGCGGTAGGAAGACCTAGTAGCTCCGGATGTTTTAACCTCTGTTTCAACCTCTGTTTTTTGTCCTCCCCTGCCTAATTCCCCTGTAGCCACCAGCTTTCCACCTGATCGAGGTTAGGTGGACAGTCTCTCACATAACAGTCTCCTACCTGGACCGATGATGTTTTTTGGTTGGGTCTATGTTCATAGCAACCACCTTATTGACGGTCCGGACCAGAAGGGGGCGCCCCGCAAGCGGGACTCCAGTACAGGAGGGTGGGTGAGTACGTAACCCTTGCTCTACCTGTTTATGGGCGTTATGTTGCTGGTGGTTATATGTCTACTAACAATCTCTGTGAGTTTCCTTTACAGTAGCTAGGTGGCCAAAGAATTGGCACAGCACTGCAGGGAATTCCATAGATGTCCGGCCAGGTCACCCTGAGGGGCCGCCTGGCCGCTTGGCGCATCCGGGGAGGTGGTGGTTACGGCAAGAAGCTCTGTATTTACTGCCTCAGGTGATGCTCCCCTCGCCTAGAAAAGAGGGTTGGAGCTCACCACTCCCGTACGATCCAGCGCCTCTGCGATGCTTGGGAACCTCTCTGTACACACGCTTGCCTGTGTACTTTCTCAAAACCACATAGTGGTCAGTGTGCACGTTGACGCTTTGCGCACTGTCTGAAATCCACGTAAAGTGGTAAGTGTGCACGCAAGACGCTGCGCACTTTCTGAAATCCACATAAAGTGGTAAGTGTGCACGCATGACTTTGCGCACTTTCTAAAATCCTGTACGGTAGGGGTTATTCGCTTCGCTTCGTTCCCTTTCTTGTGATGATTAGCCCTGGGTTCCATGGGCTTCATTCAACCAGTGTGTATTTGTTATACACCTCAAGCATCGCTTCCCTTAACATGAGGGGCTGGGTGGAATCCCACATATTGTGGTTATCAGGTGGTAGGCTTCATCAGGCCTCCCTGATGGTGAGCTCCCACACACTGTGGTTGCCAGGTAGCAGGCCTCACCAGGCCTCCCTGGAGATTTAGCTCCCACATACGGTGCGTCTCCACTAAATAGCATATTGTGGTTTTCAGATAGTAGGCTTCACCAGGTCTCTCTGAAGGTGAGCTCCCACGTTCGGTGGTCGCCAGGTAGTAGGCCTCACCAGGCCTCCCTGGAGATTTAGCTCCCACATACTATGCGTTTCCACGGAATAGCATGTTGTGGCTTTTTCAGATAGTAGGCTTCACCAGGTCTCTCTGAAGACGAGCTCCCACATACTGTGGTTGCCAGGTAGTAGGCCTCACCAGGCCTCCCTGGAGATTTAGCTCCCACATATTGTGCGTTCCACTAAAATAGCACATTGTGGTTTTCAGATAGTAGGCTTCATCAGGTCTCTCTGAAGACGAGCTCCCACATACTGTGGTTGCCAGGTAGTAGGCCTCACCAGGCCTCCCTGGAGATTTAGCTCCCACATACTATGCGTTTCTACGGAATAGCACATTGTGGTTTTCAGATAGTAGGCTTCATCAGGTCTCTCTGAAGACGAGCTCCCACATACTGTGGTTGCCAGGTAGCAGGCCTCACCAGGCCTCCCTGGAGATTTAGCTCCCACATATTGTGCGTTCCACTAAAATAGCACATTGTGGTTTTCAGATAGTAGGCTTCATCAGGTCTCTCTGAAGACGAGCTCCCACATACTGTGGTTGCCAGGTAGTAGGCCTCACCAGGCCTCCCTGGAGATTTAGCTCCCACATACTGTGCGTTTCCTAAAAAGCGAGCTCCCGCGATTTGTGGTTGTCAGGTAGTAGGCCTCACCAGGCCTCCCTGGAGTTGAGTTCCATATTGCTTTCAGTTTCCACTGAGGTGGTTATCTGGTAACAGATAGTAGGCCTCTCTAGGCCTCTCTGTTGGTGAACTCCCACATATTGTGGTTATCAGGTAGCAGGCTTCACAGGCCTCTCTGAATGTGAGCTCCCACATACTGTGGTTGTCAGGTACATTTACATTTACATTTATTCATTTAGCTGACGCTTTTATCCAAAGCGACTTACAATTGCTATATATGTCAGAGGTCACACGCCTCTGGAGCAACTAGGGGTTAAGTGTCTTGCTCAGGGACACATTGGTGCCTCACAGTGGATTCGAACCCGGGTCTCTCACACCAAAGGCATGCGCTTTATCCACTGCGCCAAACCCCACCATAAGGTAACCTTTCAGTACACACGCTTGCCTGTGTACTTTCTCAAATCCACATGGTGGTCAGTGTGCACGTTAACGCTTTGCGCACTGTCTGAAATCCACGTAAAGTGGTAAGTGTGCACGCAAGACTCTGCGCACTTTCTGAAATCCACGTAAAGTGGTAAGTGTGCACGCAAGACTCTGCGCACTTTTTTAAATCCTGTATGGTAAGGGTTACGCGCTCCGCTTCGTTCCCTTTCTCGGGATGATTCGCCCCGGTGTTCCTTGGGCTTCATCCAACCGGTGTGTACTTATTGTACACCCCAAGCCCCCTCAACTTGGGGGGGCTGTGTGGGCAATTATCAGGTAGTTCAGCAGCGCTCCCCTTTTCTGAAAGGGTCACCTATGAGCATGCTGCTCGGAGCTCAGAGTCTTCCTCTCTTGGGAGACTGATTCCCGGTTCTTCAGAGCGCTCCAGTACCACATACTGTTTGAGACGCTCTGCGAGAGCAGGCATCCTGCTGAGGCAGGGGCTGAGGCCTCCAATTGCTCTGCTCCCGGGCCATTCTTCTACGAGCTGCTCTGACAGAGTCCCACGAGAACCCCTCCTTAGAACAGTATTTTAAATCCATGTTATGGTAATTGTGCACGGGAGTCTTTGCGCACTTTCTAAAATCCACATTGTGGTAAGTTCGCACGCTAGTCTCTGCGTTCTTTCTAAAATCCCTAGATGGTAAGGGCTTCGCGCTGCTGCTTCGTGCCCTTTCTTGAGTTGGTTTAAGCCCCGTTCATCTTGGGCACCACTCCACCTAGGTATCCTCGGATACCTATCTAGAACAGGGCGCTGCTACTAGAGTGCTGTGGGGACAGCCCTTTCGGCAGGTTTTTGCGAAAGCTAGCAGTAGCCCCTGTGTGACAGGCAAAGACTTGGTAGAGGAAAGTGCCAGGCTCTTAGCCGTATCCCTTTAATGAAATCTCTGTGATTCCAAGCCTTTAGCTCTACCCCGGGCCAGGGCCCTACAGGATAAGTTGGGTATGTAGCTTAGGCCTTTGGCCGTAAGGGAAAATGTCATAAGGCAGCCGTCAGACCGTCCCAGGGGCGACTCCCGGTGAAGAGAAAAGCGGTAGAGTTGGTACTTAGTGTTTGCCATGATTCTGGTCTGCACTCCCCTCAGCATGGCGGCGTGGGTATACTGTTCCCCATAGTGTCCCCTCAGAGGACGCAGTTCGAAGTTCCCTTGAAAGGGAACGTCTCAGGTTACGAATGTAACCATGGTTCCCTGAGAGGGAACGAGACACTGCGTCCTCTAGCTCCCTGCCATGCTTCGGACGCAAGCTTCACAAAGAAGATAGTGACTGGTCCTACGGGCGCGTATTTATAGTCGCGCTGGTAGTGACGTCAGAGGCTGTCGCCGGCCAACACGTTGGCGTTTTTCAAAGTATGCTTCAGACACGGGTCACGACGAGGTGTTCCCCATAGTGTCCCCTCAGAGGACGCAGTGTCTCGTTCCCTCTCAGGGAACCATGGTTACATTCGTAACCTGAGACGTTCTGGTGCATTTTTTCATAATGTTTTATATAATTAAAACGTATTGCTTAAAGATAGCTCTTCATCAGATGAATTAATTTGATTTAATTCCTCCCTGAGAAAGCACAAAAAACTGTAGTCTCTAGATTTAGGCCTTCTTTGTCAGAGATGGTTGCTTTTTTTTTCTAGTTCTGGCAACACTGCTCAGACTTATTTATATCATCATCAACAAAGCCAACATTCTAAGCTGTGCTTGTGTGTGTGTGTGTGTGTGTGTGTAGCTGAATGTGAGATGGTGTGTATCATGCAGGAGTATGGAGAGGTCGTGTGCTGCCTCGGGAGCAGTCAACATATCAACAATGACATTTTCTTTTAAAGTGATATCAGATGATTCGTCTAGCCTTTAACTCAGCTCTTCTCATCCCCTTTGTTTCAATAACCTGCCAAGAATGAATTTACTCATGACATGACATGACATATTTTAATATTTTAACAACACACCCTAATCCCAACTGATTGTAATGCCAGCATGAAACATCATGGCATAAAAATTGCCACCTATATTGTCTGCAAAAGCACAATACAATTCACTAAACACATGTTGACCTTTTGTGACCTGTTAGCAGTCTATTAGCATGCTGTTGTATTATATGAGTTAAGTTGTCACACTTGAAACTAACCGTTTTCCTAATATAGCCAAAATTTCCAAGTGGAATCATTTGCCTTTATGCATTTATTTGATGCATTTTTATATTATATTATATACTTTACATTATCCATTGTTTCTGACCTATTAATTGGCAGCATTGCTTTAGATCCTCTGGTGCCCACATGTTGTTGGTCTAACTCTGATGCAGCTTTGAACACATCAGACTCTTTAAGTGTAATTCAGCTCTCTAGCGCCATCTGTGGGTTGGCTTGCACAGTACAGTTTAACCAACAAGACAACAACACCGTCATCAGGCTCATCAAACAGGTGAATGTGGACATGCATCAACACACATCTACACTAACGTACACTGATGTATAATATTTTAGTATTTTTTTAGAAATACAATAATGTTGTTTTCTTAAGGCACGTCAAACCACGGCAGGCATCAGAAAGTGCTTTCTGTTTTTGCTCCAGTGTCAGGTGTCCCTTGTCCTCATTCAAGTACAGTATAAGAGAGGAATAGGAGTGTCCCTTGAATAAAGCATACGTGTAATAAAAATAAAAATAAAATTATAATAATGAATACAACTAAGAATACATTCATTTACTTTTATTGTTAAACTGAGAGATAGATAGACAGATAGATAGATAGATAGATAGATAGATAGATAGATAGATAGATAGATAGATAGATAGATAGATAGATAGATAGATAGATAGATAGATAGATAGATAGATAGATAGATAGATAGATAGATAGATAGATAGATAGATACAATAGATAGATAAATAGATATAAATTAAGTCTAACTACATAAACACAGTTGTGTATTTAAAATTATGAATATATTTAAATTAATTTGAATGTAATTAATTTAACAATTTATTTATCTATTAATTTAGTCTATTTCTCAATTTGCAAATAAATTTATATTTGTATACATTTTTGAGTAAATCCTTTAAAAGTTGTATTTTTTATCATTATTATTTAATTGTTCATTTTTAGGGCACGTTTAGGACTTTATATCACTGGTCTCGTTAATATGTCCCATGTGGACTTTGCTATTTCTGTCAGAAGTAATGAGTAACACACTCATGATTTACATCTAAAGCTCAGAGTTTGACAGGTGCAGCTGAGTAAGCTGGTGTGTGTTAGCTTTTTTCCACAGATTCTGGCATGTGTGTGTCAACTTCCTCCTCTGGGCACAAGTGATGTCCTCGTTCTGTCCTGTTTCTATTTTCCCTTACTGAGGTATGAACGAATATAATAAACAATAACATGCATCTAAATACATTTTATAATACAAAATGTATAATAAAAACTGAGAGGGCTTCTAAATATTCAGATCAGTGGTCAGTCAGTATGTGTTTTCTTAAAATTGAAATGGCTCTGATCTTGAATGTTTGATAAAAATCCTTGAATATAAACGTGTATTATAGCTAGTTTTGTGTCTGTTTTTGAAGGCATCGTTTTATTATTATTTACTATCTTTGAACTAAATTCCTTTCTCTTTCCAGTGTGTCCCTTGTGGGAAAGCCATCTGACAATTCCATCATGAATGTTCCTACTGGGAAAAATCTCAGATTCCTACCAAAAAAGGTAAAGAAACAGGAAAAGCTTTTTAAAAAGGGGTCTGTAATGGATTTTCTGAATATCTGAGTTCATCTTTCATGGGCCTGGAGAATATTCACAGTTACAGATACACATAACACTCATTTTATAACTGATCAGCTAAAGAGATGTGCAGTATAGTTTTGTGTATTTCTCTGCAGACACTGCGGCTGTTTGTGCTGTGTTTCCTGGTGAAGTTTGATCTCACCGTGTGTACCTTTCTCACATGCTTTGGCCTCATGCTGCACAGCTTCTGTCTTGATATTAACCATCAAGATGAAGATCTGTGTCACCCAACATCACTGCTCATGTATGTGGGAGTGTATGTGATGTGTGATGTTTGGAATAGCATTCTAACTTAGTTCCACTCTTTTTAATGCAGATATTATATTTGCTGTGTGACAAATGAATAGTGATTTTTATTCTTAATAAAAAATTTAAAAAAAAATCACTTTCAAAGTTGATGGAATAATTCACTCACAGGAAAAAATGTAGCCTACTCACCCTCAAGCCATCTAAGCTGTAGAGGATTTTGTTTCTCCATCAGAACAGATTTGGAGAAATGTAGCATTAAATCACTTGCTCACCAATGGATTCTCTGCAGTGAATGGGTGCCGTCAGAATGAGAGCTGATAAATCATCACACTAATCTACAACTAATCTACATGACTCTAGTCCATCAGTTAATGTATTGTGAAGTGAAAAGCTGTGTTTGTAATAAATGAATCCATCATTAAGACATTTAAAACTTAAAAACATTGAGGCCTCTTTTCATAATATTGCTTTCTCCATCGAAAACCTTGTATCATCTGAATCAGGGCAGAAATATGCACTGATAAAGTGCTGTTTTCAGATGTCAGCGGATTTCAATGTGAGAGGATAACGGGGGATGGACTTTTTCACTAGCAGAAAAAGCCTTATTATGGATCATAGATTGGTCACTTTAAAGTAAAAAGTCAAAAACACAGCTTTTCACTTGTTTATTAATGGACTAGAGTGGTGTGAATTTTTTAGATGTTTTTATCAGCTGTTTGGACTCTGACGGCACCCATTTATTGCAAAAGATCCATTGGGGAGCAAGTGATATAATGACAATTATTAAAAACAATTGTTTTTTTATATATATATCATTAAGTCAAGCATCAACAATGTATAGAAAATTGTATAGAATATAAATGAGCCATAGATATATTTTGTGCAAATTCACTCTTGCTTTGTTGCTGAGATATTGAAATAATCTACAGTATAATGGTAAAAGTGAATCTGCGTGGCGTGTTTGTCTGCAGGAATTCAACAGTGTGGTCTCCTGACTGATACGGCAGACACTCAGATGGTCTAAGTCTGGTGCAGAAAGTCATCGCCTTTCTTGTGCTGCTCAATGTCAGTCAGTGACAATCCCTTTGTGGTGCTTTTTTCACTTTCTTCCAGTATTTTTGTTCTTGGTTGAACAGTTCCTTCAACAACATCAAGCTTGCATAAAGCTAAATCATTCAGCATACTGAAAGTGAAGATGTGTCCGAGTATGAACCTGGAGTTCCCTGTGTCTGTGTGTGTGTGTGTGTGTGTGTGTGTGTGTGTGTACTTCTATCAGTCATGTGCATCGCTCAGCTCCCATGTGGAAACAGAGCCCACTGAGCAACCATTGCTGGTGTGCTGTCATCTGCACTGTGTAGATAGCTTTTTAACATGACATCTCTATACATTGTGTCATAATTTACTCACCCTCAAGTTGTACCAAACCTGTATGCATTTCTTTCTTCTGTTGAACACAAAATAAGATATTTTGAAGAATGTGTCTAGGCAAACATCCGACAATAGCCATTGACTTCCATATTATTATTTTATTTCATGGATAGTTTTTTCCAAACTATCCCTTTAAAGTCTAATTAATAACTTCAGAAGCATAAGCGTTTTTATGGACGTTATGGAATGGTCGTTTAAATACCAGGCTGTCTCTGTTTCCCTCACAGGCCAGTTCTTAATGCTTCTTTGGCAATGGTTTCCCGCTTCTTGTGGCATGACCCTGACCTCCACCACATGTTCTGTATCTCTGATATTCCCATGGCATCTCGGGGCTGATCCCTCTGCTCTTTATCAACGAGGGCATCAAACTGCATGAGATCAGGTAATGCAACCACAATAATATAATAAGATGGTTACACTTTCTAAGTCATTAGCAAATGTAGCATATAATGCTGTCTAGATCAGTAATTAATATACCGTATATCCAAATAGTAATCTATACTACCATTCAAAGTTTTTGTTTGTTTGTCTTTAAAGAAGTCTCTTATGCCCACCAAGGATTTATTTGATCCAAACATACAGTTAAACAGTAATATTGTGAAATGTTATTACAATTTAAAATAACTGTTTTCTATTTGAATAAAAGTAATGAATAAGCTGAATTTTCAGCATCATTCCTCCAGTCTTCAATGTCCCATGATCCTTCAGAAATCATTCTAATATGCTGATTTGCTGCTCAAGAATCATTTCTGATTATTATCGATGCTGAAAACAGTTGTGCTACTTAATATTTTTGTGAAAACCATGATAATTGTTCTTTTCTTTTCTTTCATCAAAATAAAGTAGAAAAAAACAGCATTTATTTGAAATAAAATCTTTTGTAACATTATTATTATTTTAATATTTTAACATTAGTCTTTGACTTTTGATCAATTTAATGTCTTTACTGAATAAAAGTAAAATTAATAAAAAGCACTAATTAAAACCTTACCATTGTTCTCATGTATAATGTATGTTTTCATTGAAATAACAAATATAAAATGTGTGTATAACATTAATGTTATTAAATATTTCTCATATAAAAGTTATTATTTCCAATGAATATAAATTAATACTATTGTTAAAATTTGATTGTGTCATACATGTTAGATATCTGTGGGTTTGTGATTGTTTGCTACAGGATGAGGGTGAGATACCAGAAACGACAGAAGTTTCATTTTGACACCAAACTCGGCATGAACTCCCCTTTCTGATACGTCTGTCAAAAACAAGTAACAAAAATACATACATATTGTCACCACACATAAGAATGAAATAAAATACAGATTCAGTATTATTAACAGTGTTGACCTTTAGGTGGCAGTACTGCAATGAGAACAACATAAAAAAAACACACTCGCTAGTCTGCAGATGCTAATTTCATCTGATCAACATGAAATTATATCACTTTACTTACTTACAAGTTATTTTACTGATGGTGACACCTCAATTTCTCATGTTGATTTTTTTTTTTTCTGAAAATTCTTTCTGATTTTCTTGATTGCTTTATAATCAGGCTTTAACTATATGTATTATTTTAGTATTTAGTTTTTTTAATGGCTCAATCAAGCACAACCTTTGATTAGTATTATACTTTTCAATATTAAGTTTCAAGTCCTTAAACACATAAACACAGCACAGCATATGTCTTTACTATTGTCCATGCATTCTAATAAAACTCATTTAATATAGGCTACCGACATTTGTTATCATAAAAAAAAAACATAACCCAATATATATTTTCGCCCCGTGAACAGATGGATGTGTTAAGTGCTTTTAATAAAATGTCATTTATGAGATGCTGTGTCAGCAAATATGAGAGTTGTGCTACTTGAGACTTGTCATTCTCAGTGTGTGTGTGAACATCGTCAGCTACCTGAACACACTTTACTGATGTCTGAATTTACACTATATAGGGACACAAGCAGCTTTATTGTGTAAAAATGCTTCTGCACACCAGGGAAGGTCTTTGCATGTGTATTAGTGAGTGTATGATAAATCTCTCACACACATCTCCCCTTTACCGCCTCCGTTAAAACAATGGAAGTCGCTGATTCGGCGCTCTGTGTTTGCAATAAAACTCCCTTATCAGCTTCCTCTACCTACAGAACAAGCTTCCTCTGTCCTCGTTAATCTTTTACTGATAAAATGAAGGTTAACAAACTCTTAATTCATCTAAGGAATATCACCCGCCATTTGAATTCGCTTGTGTGTGTGTGTGTGTGTGTGTGTACCTGTGATCACTTAATGGTGACTACAGTTTCTCTCATCAAGGCCAAAGGTTGCTAAGCAACCTCAACCTCAGTTACTGTCCTTTTGGCAGATGAGGCTTTGAATACAGATGTATACATATAATTTAAATTCATAAACTAAAGGGAACACACACTTTGTGTGTGATAATCATTGCTGTGCCTTGCTGTAGTGGCTAGATTTAAAAATGCCCATTTACAGTTTCTTTAATGTATTTTTTATGCATTTAAAGACACATATAATGGCAATAAATATGTTATTGAAATAAGTGTCATATGCTTACCTATGCTGCATTTATTTGATCAAAAATACAGAAAATAGTGAAATAAAATTACAGTATAAAATAACTCTTTTATATTTTAATATATATTCGAATGTAATTTATTCCCATGATGCAAAGCTGATTTTTCAGCAGCCATTATTCCAGTCTTCAGTATCACATTATTCTTCCTTGCTAGTGAATAAAGGTCAGGTTGATCACATATCACCGTTTATGTCCCATAGATCATTTCAGCATGTTATATACATCGGTTCAGATTAATGAAGGTGTTCCAGTGTTGATTAAACAGTATTCAGTTACCAAATCCAAGCAAACAATAATCACTGCATGTTCCGGCTGCACAGAGGGCAAATGACTTTCTTGTGCCTCAGCTGTGGGTCTAATGAGCAGTAGGATTTTACTACAAAGAGAGCCATTAAACAGTAGGACACTAGTTTTAGTGTATTTTAGTAAAGCTGAATTATTCGCATATAAAAGGAAACTCAATTATGTAAATTTATGTAAAGAATGTAACTGCCAAGTATTTCATCATTACCTGGCACTTTTCACCAGTAGGGAATAAATTGGTTTCTCATTCAGTTTAAGGCCAAAATCAAAAACTGTTATCTAATATTAAATAAATGTATGCACACACACGCTCACGTAATTGATGAACATTTAACTTAAAGGATTTAATTATAAATATTTAGTCCCATTTAAATGTTTCAAAAAAAAAAAAAAAAAAAGATAAGATTCTATAGAATTGTGACACCTTTTTTGTACAACTTGGCAGGTAGATAAAATATAAAATTAATATAAAATAAAACTACACATATTACATTTACAATCTTACTTTTTCACATGATTTTACTTTGTTGAAAATGAGAGTTTAGCTTGAAAACTTCTGAGTCATTTTCAAACCCTATTTGTTAAAAGGGCCACCTTGTTATATATTATCCATGTTACTTATTTTTTAAGCAGTCAGTGCTTTACCTTGGTTGACCTTTTCCCTCTATGTGCTCGTGACTTACTTGAGGAAGAAGCACTGCAGTGGATCAAACACATCACGTCACCTATAGTGTTGTTTCCCTTCATTTACTCCACTGAGTGATCACATTGATTTTGGCTCTGTCCTCAATCTATCACACAGGCCTAATGCTAAAACCAGACTATAAATCCTTTTCTGCAAAATTACCAAATCACATGTAAACTTTACTTAACTGTAGTAAAGAAAGCTGTAATATGTATTTTTCCTTCTTTTTATGACACGAATATGTGCTTAGGCATTTGTTTATTTATTTATTAAATGCAAAAGAGATAGCTTTTGGGTTAGGATTAGTCTTTACTAATTATAAATAGATTAATAATCATTTAAATATTAGCATTTGATATAAAAACAGATGCCTAAACTTGTCGCAACTTCTGATAAAATCTGCAGTAGGGATGTGCTCATTAATAAAATCTATAATGTTTTTTTTTGTTTTGTTTTTATCTAAAAATTTAAAAGAGGGTTATGATTAGTCTATAGTAATTATAATTAATATATTCAATCATTTAAATATAAGCATTCAATGTATAAAAAAAAGGAAAAAAAGAAAAACAATTCCTCAAGTTTAGCAATATCTGACAAAATATGCACTAGGGAAGTGTCCATTGATAAAAATTTCTTCTTCTAGAAATGCAAAAATCTTTTGAGTTATGATTAGTCTATAGTAATTATAGTGATTAGTTAAAGTAAGTCAGTGACATTTAAATGCCCATACAGGTATGAGAGAGATCGAAGTGTGTGTGTGTGTGTGTGTGTGTGAGAGAGAGAGAGAGAGAGAGAGAGAGAGAGAGGCTGTATTGCCCATGCTGCAGTTTTAGGGAACTGCAGTCACAGTGGAAAGCTATAGGCCAGTAACCTGTTTAGATCTATAATCGCTCCTCTCTACAGCTCAAACTCCTACAAACAGAGCACAAAGCATGCACTTGGTTTAATAGATGCTTACATGCACCATAAGCCTGAGCGCTTCATCTCCACAGTCATTTGAGGAGGATCCACTTACAGGAAGTCATTTGCGATTAACCCTTTTTCATCGTAATGCTTCTGTTTTTTCATTCTTATCAGCCTCTAATTTAGATCTCGTTTCTTGAGGGTCACTGTCCTGAGGAGTTTATTTCCAGTCCTGCTCTATCACACTCGACTGTAATCCTGAATACACTGATTAGATGATTTAGGTGTGTTTAGAACAAAGTTTTGGCTTAACTTTGCCTTCACTCCACATGATTCAAATGGACATTACTTCTAAAACGGAACATGAAAAAAAAAAGACAGAATGCATTTTGTAGTGATGTCATTGCAGTGGTTGTTATGGCAACCTAACCTGGGTCACAAAACTAATGCATATATCATATATCTGGCAAAGAATCAGATAGCACACAAACATGTTTACTCAGGTGTATATAAATGCTATATGACACTTTTGTGTAAGTGTATTATAATTACCCCTTAACCTACAAAAATATTTAGCATGTTTTGAAAGCACACACACAGACAAAATTATTTTCTTTCTATTTTTTTTTTCCTTTTTTTATGTAGGCTAGAATTTATTTATTTATTTATTTTTTCAAATGAAGACATGTTCAAACGCCCCCAAAGGGAAAATGCCAGATTTGACTTACAATATTAAAAACATATTTTTTAAAAATCACAACAAAATACAGTATTTTATTAGCCAAAGGCAGTATATTGATGTAAGGTGTGAAGTTTGGTGCTCAAAAAGAAGAATTAAACTATTTGTGTTTAAAGGAATAGTTTATCCAAAAATGAAAATTTGCTAAATAGTTACTCAGCTTCAGGCCAATCAAGATGAGTTTGTTTCTTTATCAGAACAGATTTGGAGAAATGTAGCATTACATCACTTACTCACTAATGGGTCTTCTGCAGTAAATGGGTGCCGTCGAAATGAGAGCCCAAACAGTTGATAAAAACAACACAGTAATCCACACTCCAGTCCATCAGTCAAATCTTGTGAAGTTAAAGCTGCATATTTATGAGAAACAAATCCATAATTAAGGTTTTAACTTTAAACCATGGCTTCCGGCTAAAATACCAGTCCATAACCCATAATAACACTTCCTCCAGTGAAAAAGTCTGTACCATGTTGTCCTCTCACATCAAATAACACGTTTGTTTAGAACTGTTTTTGCTTGTAAATCACATCTGATCTGTGTATGCTAGTTAAAATGACATGACTTTCACTGGAGAAACTAATATTATGGATATAAGAGCACTCATATTTTAGCCAGAAGCAACATTTTGAAGTTCAAACATCATGGTGAATTTGTCTCTTATGAACACAGTTTATCGCTTCACAGGTGACATCTTTTTGGATGGACGGGAGTGGTGTGGATTACCTGTGGATGTTGGGATGTTTTCATCAGCTGTTTAGACTCTATTCTGCATATTCGCATTAAACTACAGTGCATGAAAAATGTAGAGCTCTGTTTTGTAGGACACACACATAGGAAAAGTTTGATGTACAGCAGAAATAATTCAACATTATGTTGAAATAACTTCATGTTATAGCGAAATACACAAGATTTATGATGGTGGAAAAAAAAAATCCCATCAGTCTAAAAAAATCTCCTCTGGAACACCATCAAATGTGGAATAAGATGAATAAAAAATAAAAAAAAAATGCAAAATGTTCTTACTTTGACTTAACTCAGTCCTCATTCAGATACCAGGCGGATGTGTGTGGTTGTTCTCATGTGTTCTCTGACACCAAAACAATAAAGCTAAGAATAATAGCTGATTTGAGACCCAAGAAATGTAATGTAAGGTAATCAAAGGTCAAGCTCTGAAAGGTCAGAGGTGAGAGTGGACTAAAAGTCCTTAGGGATGAGCTCATTAAGATCAGCAGAGACAAAGAGAAAGGTCTGAGGAGACCATATCTGAAGTAGGAGAGCTCATATCACCTAATACTGGATGAAGAAGTAATCTTATGAAAACTGTGCCCTCGAAATAACATAAATCTGATCTTTAAGGCAAATTTATGCCGTCAGGGGAGTGTGTGAAAGAAGCTAGAAATGTTTTTCCTGAATCTGGACCTGTTCCTGGGGGAATCCCTGTCCTCTACATCTCTCTTTCTTCCAGACGAAATAAACTGAGCTGCTGTGGACGATGCGCGTTTGTTCTGATCTGAGAGAGAGAGAGAGAGAGAGAGAGCGCGCGCGCGCGAAGTGGAGTTCTCCTCGCGACACAGAGCTCGTCACGCGTCCAGTAGAAACTTCAGGCTTCTGAGGCGATTGAGCCAAGACGCGCCGCGCTGACCCTCGCGCTTTTCACGGAGTATTATCACACAAGGAGTTTCCTAAACCAGATGTAACTCAGAGTTTTATGAATCATCCTTGTTTCTCGGATCCTTTCATGAAGAAGGGACCTGATGGGACTAATTTTATGTGGGATTGGGAGCCGCAGTTGAGAGCATGAGCCAGAACGTGCTGTCATTTCACACACGGTAAGAAAACTACACTGGAAAAAAATGTTTGCTTCAATTTATAAGAAACTGGCAGAACTTTAGCGTATAAAATGCAGTGACGATGTTGCAAGCAGTAGGGAATGGCATTTTTGTTTGACTCTGTCTATTTTACAGTATGATAAAAATATTTAACGTTAATTTACCAAACGAATAAATCTGTTTTCTACTGGGAAATGTAATGATAACAACAAGGACGAGACAATGTAAGGCCACATAATGACTTTGATGTGATAATGATAATCATAAACATGGAAACAGGTAACGTTATTAGTGTTACACGAAATAACGTCGGAGTAACACACACGACACTAAAATATGTATTAAAAACATTAACAGAATAACATAAATTGTTAAAGTATGTAGGCATCACTGTTAAAACAAAACAGGTTAAACGAGAATGAAATATAAACAAATATAAACATGACATTTTGGGCAGGGAATTCTGGGAATTCCCTTGATTGTTCATTCTTTTCAAACATGTAAAACATATTTCTAGTATTATTTAAATCTAAATGTTGGTTATTTATTTCGTTTTACTTTATTAAACCTGAAAAATAATTAATTTTACAGTTTTTTACAGTAAAATTCTCATATATGTCAGCATTGTCTACACCTAGTGTTATGTAACTTAATAGTTAACAGGTTTTTACTGTAACCTTTTAAAACTATTTTACTTTACAATTGCATGTATTGTCTATAAATGTATCATTTTTATCATCTACGGTGTGGGTAATTTAATAGCATTTTTGCATTCTTTTTACAATATTAATAAAAGTTTTACTGTTTACTCAAGATTTGTTAAACTTGTAAGACTAATGTTGGAAAAAGGGAAATAAAATTATTTATTAACATCTGCCAATGAAAAAAGACATGCTAATTTCATAATATATTCTCTGAAATTAGGTCTTAATATATATGTCAACTTCTTAATTGTTATTTATTTATTTATTTTATTCAATTAAGGAGGATTTTCTTATAGACAGTTTTACACTCCAGCAGAGATTCCCGATATAGAAAGTTTTATTATTAATGAATATATTTTCAAGCATGTTTGCTTATTTATAGAAGCCCTGCCCATTTCATTATTTGTCATTGATAGACTATTTCCAAAACAGTTCATGAAATATAACCAAGCAACTCAGAGTTTGTTTATTTCTTCATTTGCTATACAGTGCTACAATATTACAATTTGTGCAATTTGTATTCCTTGTAAAGCAGTTGGCCTTAATTCCAAAGTTTTATGTTTCCAAGTTTCTACGCTTTACAGTTTAGTCTTTAGGTTACATTATAAAGCATGAAAAGTAATAATAATAATCCTGACAAAAAATTGGGTTGCCAGCACTTTCTGCATAGACATCTAAAAGCCCTACTTCAGGGAATAGATGTCAGTTTTGGCTCCACTCAAGTGATGGCCTTAATGGTAATGAACAGAGAACATGATTGATGTTCCTCTGACTTACCTTTTTATTAAAGGAACTTTCTATCTCTTAATAAGCTAGTGTATTACAGTATATGTATTGAGGTATTTACACAATCAGTTGTGACTAATCCTTCCGTGGAGCACAAAGTCAAGTGGGTTTGAAAGGACATGAGGGCGAGTAAATTATTTTTTAGATGGACTAACCCTATTCCTATGCAGAGAAAGCTGAATGCATATTGTGCTTAAGCAAATATTCTTAGGATGGAGGACTGGTTTGTGAGTGACGTTCCTATCAGCAGGGTCGCATTGCTGCCCATCATTCTATCATCATGACCACTGGTGAGGACACAGAACCATCCCTGTGGCCGGATCAGGCCCATACCAGCCTGACTGTACCGGCTCCGGCTGATGGCACATGCCTCGAGGAGGCAGAGGACATGCCCGGTGGCCTTACTGGAAGTGGCGGAGCATCTTGGGAGTCCACTAGCAGCGTGGCAGAGGTGAAGGAGAATGTGCAGCTTCCATATCCGTCCCTTGCACCAGTGGTGTTCTTCTGGCTCCACCAGAGCACACGACCCCGCAGCTGGTGCCTTGCACTTGTGTGCAGCCCATATCCTTTCTATGTGTGTGCTCTCACTTATTTTCAATTTAGGATGGCACAGTATATTGGCTTGAAAGGAATTGCATTTGCAGTATTAGCACTTACAATGAAAATAGTGCGAAGCTTTATCATCAGTATACAGTCAAAAATAATGAAAATAACAATAATAAATGACAAATAAAGTAAAATAAATTTTCTGCAATTTTTTTTGGTTAGTTTATGCATTACACTGATAAAATAAAAAAAAAGAAATAGTTAGAAAAAGACAAAAAATATCATATTTATTAACTAAATATAAAATACTATATTATTGTCAATATATAGTCAAAGATTGTGCAAAAGGAGTATACAATAAATAAAGTGAATTAAATATACTGTGAAGTTTATACATTTTCTTTGCTTATTTATTAATTAAACTGATCAAATAATGAAATATAATAAATAGCCCTGTTACAAGCAAAAATAATTTACAGTTTAAAATTTAGCTATAAATAGCTTGAGAGTAATCATGTTCATTATATATCAACTATATATCATATGCAATATATTAATTGTCAATATAAAATACTGTAGTTTTTATGTATTTTTTCTTTATTAAATTGATAAATAACATTTAGTACTACACAATTACTATTACAATTACTACACCTTGTTACAACAAAAGTAATTTTCAGTTTCAGATCTATATACAGCTCTGAGAACCATCACATTCTCTATATATTAACTAAATATACTGTATATAAATAGTCGCCATCATTATAAAAATATGTACATAGATTAATATTATAATACTGCAAGATTAAATATTTTTTACTTTATTAATGAATTAAATCTCAAATTAAATAATTACACCTTTATACAACAAAAGGAATTTTAGTTTCATGTTGGGTACAAACAGCTCCTTAAAGCAATAACCATATTTTATACAGTATACAGTAATTAAACACTGGCAATTAGACATGCTTTGCGGTTAGCACACCTCTCCCTCTCAGCCTTTATCTGGGTGGAGAACTGCTTTTGTTTCTGTCTCACTTATTCATTGTTGTCCCTCTCACTTGGTGATGTTCACTGTGGCCGTGAGCCAGCCTCTCACTGATGAATAATTGCTGCATGCAGCATGGTTTGTCCGTATTGTTCACCTGCTTCTCCCCTCTGTGCAATGAAAAAATCATCAACATTTTCATGTATTGCATTTTCCTAAGTTCTTAAGGGGCTTAGAGAGGCAAAGCAGCCTGTATGCGAAGAAAAAAATTACGAGAGAATTCTCCATGTTGCGTCATAAATTCCATCCAGGGAGCTTTTCTTGTGCATAAAGTTATGACACAAAAAATTATATTCATAACTCAAGTCTGTGCATTTCTCACAAGGATTACCCTAGAAATTACCATAGTAGTGCTACTCTGTCCCTTTAGTGACATTATTTGACTCGCAGCAGAGAAACAAAGCAATTTGGCTGCGTTACGTAAGTGCTGGTCTTCCCCGTGAGTGAGTATTTGTGTCTCATGTCTCCTTTCATGCCCTCTGATGTTAACCATGAGACGTGAGAGTGTGATTGTGTGTGATTTCATGCACTTCCCAGGTTGTGAAACATTTGTCGATTTATTTTCTGAAGGGAACATCTTAAAGGGACACAGTTATGAGGATGTGTGTGCGGTTGAAAATATTAAAGAGATAGTACTCCCCAAAATGAAAATTCTGCCATTGTTTATTCACCCTCAAACTCTTTCAGATCTGATAAATATTTTTTTTCTTTTGCTGAACACAAAAGAACATATTTTGAAGAATGTGTGTAATGGTCATCAGGTTCTGAATCAGGTTGGGATGATGGTTGCTGTGATTATGTGATTAATAATTAGCCAATATCAAAGGGGTCTCTATGCCGTCATTGTCACTGCACTGTAATGCGATCATTAGGATTGATTGTCCACACTATCGTTTTTATGTGAGAGATCTACTCTGTTTTTTTCAGACCGTGCAGTCAATTGCCAGTCAATACCTACAAGGTTTACTATATTAATGACATAGGCTTCAACATGATACCTAGAGACTTTCCCGTACAACAGCATAGACGAGCTGTCAATGTGATAAAAAGGACATCTCATGTATAGTATTGTTATGTAAGAAAAAAACATTTTACAAATTTGTCCAAAAGTGCTGACTTTTTCACTACCACTATTCACTGAATGAATGATTCATAGTTTGATAGATGAAGAAGAGTGAAATTTCAAACTTGAAATATAATATGTATATTATATTTCAAGTTTGAGATATCCCCCGTGGCATTTAAACGTGCATATATTTGTGATTTACTTGGATCTTAACAGATTTGGCAGATTTTTCTGTTTGTTAATAAATAAAATAAAAATTGAAATGAAATGAGGATGAGTAAATGAAAATTCTAACTATCGCTGTAACATTTTTAGTATTTAATAAGTGTAAGCAAGAAAGTGCAAAACATATTGTGCGGACTTGGTTTCGGAAATTTTTTGTTTATTTGTTAAGGAGTTATATTTTCTTGTCGCAATTCTCAGGTTGTTTTTTTTTTGTTTTTTTTGCAGAATCATGGAAAATTTAGTTTTTCACCAGGAATTCTGCTATTATTATTATTTTAAAAACAAGATGAAGTACTGTACACATATGGCTTCAGCAAAAACATATGTCATCTATTAAAAACCTCATAGCTCACAGCAGGTCCGTCTTTAACGGTTTGTAAGTTCGTTAAAAATCAAATCCCCTATGGAGTAAATGAGTCAGATTTCTGGAACCCGACTGTTACACTCTATAGAATTAATGATGTATGTCATTAAAAAGTATCATTAATTATTGGAGACCACTGTCCTTATAGAAAAACCTTAGCTCTGTTTAGCAAATGTGTTTCTCAGCCCGCAATAAAAATCACAGTAAGCATTCATAAATTGAGAAATCAAACATATACTATAGGATATTGAATTAAATGCACACATATGCACATATAATGCATGCATGCTCAAGATAACCAGCATATCAGAGCATGCATATGAGACATTGTTAGCTTCTAGTGTTATATTTGACAGGTTTTAATTGTTTTATCCCATATGTGATGGGTTATATTTGTTAATTGAAACCTGGATTCCTGTGTGCATATGTGTGTTTTATTCCTTAATTGCAAGGGCAATCCCACGGGAAGCCCGAATAAACTTAATCAGAAATAACAAGCCAGAGCTTGCCAATACCTGTGTGCATGTGTGTGACTGTACTGAGAGACATTGAGAAAGTGAGGGAATGTCAGGCGATGACATTATGTTCTAGGGAGATATGACGGCATTTATTTCTTAAGTGTACATGCATATATATATATATATATATATATATATATATATATATATATATATATACAGTATATACACACACAGACACAGTCCCCAAGGAAACTCTTAATGACACTGGTGCAAAAACTTCACGGATTGGTGAACTCCATGGCTACTGTCACTAATGAATCTCCGGGGTTACAGGTGCTTGTAATCGCTGTCAGGGTAACGGTACTGGTTTCCAAGACAACGGGAGTCACTAATGTAAGCTCAGAGTTCATCCGCCTTAGACCGAGACAGAAGAGAGAGGAAGTGATGAAGTCAGAAAGGAATACTGACAGAGAATGTGAAAAGCTGACTGTTCCACACAATTATTAACATTTGGAGCATTTCTGTCCTTAGATTTTATATAATTTTGATGTATTTGTATATAATGTGTTCCTTGTTCTAAATATACAATTTACAATTTGCCCACCTTTTATAGTATACCTGTGGATATATAGATAATAAATGTTTTAAAAAGAAATGTTATTGCTTATTTAGCATGAAATTTAATCCGTAAAATACATTATGACATGAAAAACTACTCTACTACTCTCATTAAACAGAATGGCCAATAGTAATGATTGAAAAGTTTTCTCATTAAAAGCAAACGAAAGACATTTATTATTATGAGTTTATGTAAAGGTAATTGGAAGTAAAACTTGTTATTAGATTGAACATGTTCTTTTATATTGTTAATGATAAATAACAGTTGCTTTTGCTTATTAAATCTTACAAATCATTTAAATCTATTTTCCAATGGCTATAATAAGTCAAATTAAAAAAAATTAGGTTTGAAACCCTTCCACAGATTAAAGGGATAGTTTGCCCAAAAATGAAAATTCTGTCATTAATCACTCATCCTCGTGTTGTTCCAAAACCGTAAGACCTTCGTTCATCTTTGGAACACAAATTAGCATATTTTTGATGAAATTTGAGAGCTCTCTGACCCTTTGCAGGGAGTTTGATTGACAGGCGATCTGACCAGTCTTAACAGAGTCTGCCATTTTTGTCTGACAAACAAACGAGACCAGAGAGTTGAAGAATGATGTGCATTGGCATCTTTTTGCAGTTGAAACAAAATATCTTCTGATGTTTATTCATGTTTATTTCATGCTATAACAAATAAAGAGGAAGAGATGATTGGTTCACATACTGCTTGAATTGAGGCCCTACAGTGATCTGTCACAACACATTAACGAGCCACAAAACGGTATTTATTGTTTGAATTTAAAAATGACACAATTTGAAACCTGAGACTTTGTTTCATACCAGAAGTAACCTGCTCTGTCTTGCGATGTATTTTTCACTGCGTGACAACATGATGTGTAGTGTGAGAACAGCATGGCTTGCTGGAAATAGCAACAGTAATGAAGGGGGGCGGGTCTTTGCGAGTGTCGTTGGGTACATTTTTTTACTTTTTTCCCATTTGAATCCAGTGGCACATATTCGTTCTTATTGTAATTATAAACATTCTTAATTTTGAGAAATTTTATTTATTACTTAAATTTTCTTACAATTGTTTTTTTTTTGGTACATTGTTTTAAAAAGGTCTTTAAAGTGTTAAATTTACCTGCACTTTTATATTTTATATATTATTTAAGTTAGAGTGAATAAACATGTCTTCAAAGAGCGAATAGAGAACTGAATGTGATATGTCATATGACACATGATGCACCAGTAAATCCAAACGCCTGGAATCTTTTTTGATTATTTCAAGTAGCCTAATTTCTGTCCAGTGTCCAGTGAGCCACAGGGAAAATCACTCTTCTCCACTGTGTCTCTTGACAGACAGATTTGTGTTGTTCGGTGATGTAACGCCCTTGTCAGCTAGCATCAGTCCAGCCTGAACACACCCAGACTGAAGACGGGGGCTTGTTTTATGAACATGTGTGTATCTTCCTGCGATATTTATGCTTACGATCTGACAGTCGCTGCAGCCTGTGTACTTTCTGAGATATAAAATGCTGAATGCATGCAGACAACATCACAGGAAAAATCAGGATGTACTCGTGCACTTCACAACACACACACAGTTTAACTTCTTTTGTCAGCAGGAAGGGGATGGTTGCTACGGTAACGTCACCATGGGTATGCCCTGTTTGAGTATTGTGTCAGTACCTTGCCACACTCACACACGAGCGCAAACACTGACCCAGCAAGAGTCGCGGACAGTGAGGCTGAATATGAACCCCTAGGCGACATTAGCTGCGCACTGCCACTCTCTCCTAAATAAATAAATACATAAAACAAGCTCTTGTTAATATGTAACAAAAATGCTTTCTACTGTGATGCTGGTAGCACTTGGACACCCTTCGTAAGACTTGAAAAATAATAATTTAACTTATTTTTGTACAATTTACATTATTCATGCAGAATGATCTACTGACAGGATATTATCATGACAGCGTTGTGTTATTTGGGTCTTAAAGAATTCATTACCTTGTTCGCTTTCAGAGTTTGTGGTCACAATGAAAGATTGACTGATATACAGTCTCACCCAGGTCAGTTCATTAGGCGGTTTTTCAAGTTTTTGGCTTAGTAAACGGCATGCACGTGTAAAATAGTGTTTTAATTTCAGCAATTTGATGTACATCTCATTTAATTGCATGAAATATATTTTGGTAATTTTTTGACCAGACTTTGGTCCAGACATCCAAAATTTGTTGGGTAATTGGATGCACTTGCTAGGGCAAACATCACTACTATTATTGCACACATCTTTTGTTTTTTGTTCCAAACCCCTAGCCCTAGTAGCTTAATATGGATGTAATGGTAAATTTTCTGTTTATTAGGATTTTTATTTTGCATAAATGCTTGCCCTGATCTTCACAGAGTGCAGAGAGCGCCAGCGTGCAATTGTGCAGCAAACAGTGCAATAACTCTAATTAAAATATGAATTTTGCTGAAATATTTTGCATCCAAATGTCTTCAGATCTCTTCCCTTATTCACAACAGCACTGTAAGCTGAAGTACAAAGAGTGTGTTGCAGTCATAGACAGAGCCATAGTTTGTTCAGTAAACCCATTTTTAATAAAGAAAGAAGCGATTTTATGATTTGTTTTTCCCCTGCTGTGCTGAAAACGTACCAGACCATGACTACAAAACCAAATTTTCATTGTTGTGTATCGTCAAAGCCCAGCATATAACTGCTAATAATACTGAGGGACCTTATGCTTCGATAGGTGTCGTATTCCCATACTGTAGGCACATGGGGATCAGCTGAGAGACTAACATGACCTGCCAGAACTAACACTTACTCTTGTTTATTTAAATTTTATAGTTGCACTGTAAAATAATACTTCTGCTACTACTAATAATATTAATTAGAGGAGAATTTTATTCATATTCATATGATTATGGTTATAGTCAGATTGATATTTACTCACAAATTATCCAGCTCTACAAACAAACACAGCAAACCTGAGCTTTGAAAAAATAAAATAAAAACATAGTATGGATGACCTGTTGACCTCAAATCATGCTGCTTTTTGAGATTTTTCACTTGGTAGGCAAAAAACAGTGAAAAAAAATTTCATAAAAAAAAAAAAACATCTGGTGTAGGATTTATAATTAAGCCATTTCTACTCAAAAAAATAATAATTACAAAAAACTTCCCAAGTAAAAGATTAGAACAAACCAGACCCATTCAGTGATCCATAATTCAGCATTATAAAATGTTGAATAATTTTTTTTACAGGATAAGGAGAGTCATAGGGGTTTGGAACTGCTGAGTGAACACTGAGTGTTACAGATATTTTTTTTTTAACTGCTTACTCAAATTTTCAAAACTTTGCTTCTTTTTTCCAAACTTTACACACAAATCCTAGAATTGCACAGAAATGAAGTACTGCATTCAAAATATCAAAATAATGTTAGATTTTTGTGCGTGACATAGAGCGTTACATTTTTGCAGAATTGTGTTTTGCAAAAAGTACTTTATGGAATTGAAAACTGAGTCAAAGGCTGAGAATTAGTGTATGGTTTTGCAGATATGGTGTGTAGTTCTGGTGTTTGATTGTCGGGTTTCAGAAATTGCGTGACAATTAAAGATTTTGTGTGTAAGCTGGTGAAGAAAATGTAGTTTCTGTTGAACTGTCCCTTTAAAGGTAGGGGCCAACTTGGATATATACACAGAAAACAGGTGAAAACAGTGTTTTCTACTAAAAGCTGGAGAAATACCAAGCGAGCGGCCCATAATCACTAACTCATGTACCAAGTGTGTAGCCCCCAAGGGCCCGTCTCTCTTGGTGATTCTAGTGAGAGTGCTGACAGATTCCTGTGAGGTGAGACCGGTATCTGTGTGTGTGTGCGCGGGTGGGTGGACATCAGACTTAGTCAGGAGGAAGCAGGGGGTTTGTGCTATATTACAGCACTATCTGTGGTCTCTCTTCGGGATCAACCCTTCCTTGGAAAGCACCTGGTTGCCAGGCAACAAATGAGCTGAAACCCCACTCCATCCCCAAAGCCTCTGCCACATTTGATTGGCTGACTCAGCATTTTGGGGGAGGGGCTTATAAGTGTTTATAATTGCAAAACAGTTCGATGTAATTTTATTTTGAAACTTTTCCATCTAACATTTGATTTTGATTGCCAATTCATAATCCAACAAGCATGGTTTATCAGTGGCTGAATCTGTGAGGCTGGTGAGGGCAAGTTATCCTTCATTTCCCTGCATTCTGCCTCTATCACCTTTAGTTTCATCAATCACCTCTAAAGAACTGCAACACACTGCCGGCACGGTCCCCCGTCTCCTCCGTCTCCCTGCGTTCGCTCTGTCCATGTGTTCTACATGCCTTTCTGTTCTTCTTTGTCTCTAGTGCTCATCCTGAAGCAGCATCACAAGCCATCGTGGGCTTAATGGTTTATAGAGAGGTTTTAATCTAATAGCTGATGTGTTAGTCCAATCGGGATAGCTGTGGTTTAATTGAATGATGTCAGATAATTACAGACTTCAGCTAATTTATGCCTGAAATATTAGTTTTATGGTAAATTAGAGTAAATTGAATGCGTAATTGCCTTTGTCCGTGTGTATGCTGATGAGTTTGTAATGTATGTGTGTGTTTTTATGGATTTTAATTGATGCTACAAAAGCGTAATGGTGGAAAAACTGTAGCTCGTTGAAAACCAAATGGAGTTTTTAATGTCTCAAATGCAGCATCTTACAGAAAATCTTTTTCATTGGAGAAAGATGTATTTAGTTAGGGCTAAGTCAACTGAATAAAAGCTTTTAATTGTAAGTACATGATTCTGATATATTAATCAAATTCAATATATATAATAAGGATGCCTATACACACACACACACACACTCACGCACACACACACACACACACACACACACACACACACATATATATATATATATATATATATATATATATATATAATTAGGATAGTAAATTAAACTATTAAAGATATTAAACTGTTTTAGTGGATTTTGATCCAAGTTTGAATTGCTCTGATGGTTGTATATTGTAGTGCACACAATCCGCCAGATATCTTTCTTTATCTATTCATCGCTCTATTTCCTCCCCCTACTCTTTAACTCTCTATTTCTCTCCTTCTTTTCGCTCTTTCTCTCTGCCTTGTTCAGATCGATCACTCTCCAGTTTCTCGGCCTGTCACGGATCAATAACTCTACACTCCTCTGCTTTGCTTTGTCTGACCACATTAGACAGACCACTGCTGACTCTCCAGTGCCCGTTTGAGGCTTTGCACGCTGTCATTTTGGTTAATTGCGATTTACTGTCAGTTGATCATAATTTCACAGGTTCGACTTTTGTTTTAGTTGCCTGCTTTTCCTTCCTTTTCAAGCATTTGATCACAGATTATGGTTTGTTATTGTGCAACAGTAATGTCAAAGATAAAACGTCTTTCGAGTTCTGACCATTAATTCTCTTTTATCTGATATACATGTTGAAATTATGTTTTCTTTAATATCCATATAAAAAAAACAATAACTCAAGATATCGATTTATTGTAATGATTGCACCATGAACATTCACAGTTAGTCATTTTATTTTGCATTTATTTATTAACAGA
>NC_081761.1:5994381-6074381 GCF_963082965.1 Carassius carassius
GAGAAATGTCATCTTTTAAATTTACAGTCCTTGAGCATTGTCCTTTACTCTGTCCTCACTAATGTCCCCCACAAATCCCATCCAAGCACACAGTACACCGCTGAAAGAAAATTAGCTGAAGCCCTCCTGCATTTTAATGTTCAAATGAGGTACTGATGGATTAGCAAGCGACGCTCTGTCAGAACAGTCTGTAACTGTTTTGTGCATAAAATTGGAGCTTCAGCTCTTTGATTTATACAGCCCTCATGAAAGTGACAAAGATGGCTTCATAAAAGACATACTGAATTTAGAAGGATTCTTTTTCTTTGCTTATACTGGTTTCTCATGGACAATTCTTTATATTAATTTATCTGTGTGAAAAGCCCACCATGATGACACTATGATGTTTATATTATACTATCTTGTAGATGGTTGAAATAATGCATATTTTATCTCCATATTTTTTAAATGAGCAGCTGACAGTAGTAAAGGCATACATGATTTATTTTGAGATTATATGGGTTACATTTGGACATACTGTATTCATTTTACGTGTGCAGGTCTTAAACCATGTCTTAATGTCTTATATTTGATATTTTATGATAAATTTAATTTGAGTTATATGTTATATTACAAGCCTTTTGAAGTCATATAATAGCTAAAGTAGAAACAGATCGAAATTTAACTAATTGAAAATTGCTCAGCTGAGGCTTATTAGCATTTGCATCCAGATACAAAAATGGCATGTCAACATCACTAATGCCAAAACAGCACTGGGCTTTTGTTTTTATCACACACATTGAATTTAAGTGTGTTTTTATACTTTTTGGAGCTTGGCAGATGTGGTCGTAGTGGACCCCTGAAAAAAATCAACATATGGGTTTGGAACAACATGAGGGGGAATAAATGATGACAGCATGTTCATTTTTGGCTGAAAAATTCTAGTTATCCCACATTTCAGAGGAGATCTGAACAATGTCTAACTCTGTGCTCAGATTTGCCAGGATACCAAAATCTTCCATCAGCATCAGTATGACCTCAAATATTTCTCTTTGATTTACTCAAGCAATCTAACTTATAATGTCCACATTCATTTATATCAACATATATAGCTGTATATTCTGTTACTGTACTGTATGTGAGAGAAACACATGAGACAAAGCTGATCCTTAAACGAAACACAACTGAGATCTTTATCATGAAGATTCTATCAGATATTTTCCAGTGATTTGAAGTGGAGTGTGTGCGCATGTGTGCATGTTGTTGTCAGCATGTCTCTCTGCTTCAGTCTCCTACTTTAATAAACCTCCCGGAGTTCATATCTAATTGTGAGTGTGTGTGGATGACAGAAAGAGCAGCTTGTCTCTAAAACTGTGTGACATTTACTCACACAATTTAATTAACTCTCCAATATCAGCCAGATTTCTCTCCCTTTTCATCTCACACACACACACACACACACATTTGGTGTGCAAATACAAAATATGTTATTTTGAACTGAGACTTGTTTGCACCATGGAAGTTTTAAAAGCCTTTAAAATGCTTCGTCCTCTGTGTTTTTGGTGCAGAGCACTTGTAGTCATGATCGTGAGCCTCCTGCATGTTTGCTGACCTACACAGCAGTCAGTTACCTGCTCCTAAACGTCTGAAAAAATGTCAATTTAGCATGTTGGTCACGTGACCTTCTCATATCTAAAAGGAAAGTTCAAAAGTATTTAATGATGGTAGTCAAAGCATTGGCTGGCTTGTGAGACTAACAGCCTCTCTAATGGTCTAATAAGAGCGAGAGGGCACACTGTCTTGACCACTAAGGACAGCAGAGAGTACCAACATTTCATGTGAGCTGCTGCTATGCAAGAATAATTTCTAGTACTGCAGAAAAACAGCACAGAATCGTGTGAGTGTGTACTGGCTCACTTTGAACGCTGGGTACTTCAAATCACTTTATTGATTTCCTGGTTCTTTACTGCACCAATGCATATGTTTTTCTAAGAACTACAGTAACAAATTATCCAATGCCATAAAACTGCAAAGCCCCCTTTTATTTTTAGAATGTTTACTTTATAAGATATGTATCAATATATAAATTACACTGTTGTCTGGTTCCAGTGTTATCTCATTGTAATATAATATGTACAGTAGTTATTACCTTAAATTACCTTAAGTTTTCATTTTCATTTGTTTTAAACTTTATGTGCTTCTTTTGTCATTTTTATTAGGTTTAATTTTCAAGCTTTTAATAATTTTACTTCAGTTTTAGTATTTCAGCTTAAATATTTTATTTCATTTAGTTGCCAAGTTCAGCTTTATTTCCAATTTTACAATAACAATTTTAAAGAGATTTAATTTTAGAACCAACATTGCCAACCTTCTGCTACTGTGCTACAGAGTCTCTACCAGGACATTGTGATGGAAAAATATGAGATAAGAGGATTCAATTTCAGTTGTGTTCTCTCATATTGTGTTCCCCTGAGAAACTTTGCAATATTTCACAAAATATTTGCATTCTATCAAAAAAGTATTACATTTCAGGAGAAACTTGGCATTCTTAGGCAAAATGCGCTTTTAAAAAAGTATTGTGTTACTCTCAAAAGCTTTGCATTCTTTCGCTAAAGTATCATACTCTCTTTTTAAACATTTGCATTCCCTCGCAAGAGGATTGCATTCATCCAAGAAACTTTGCATTCTCTCACAAAAGTATTGTGTTCATCTGCAAATCATATAGGTTCTCTCATAAAAGCATTGTATTACCCATGAGAAACATTGCTTTTCTCGCAAAAGTATTGTTCCCCCAAAATCTTTGCATTCTCTCGAAAAAAAAATTGCATTATCTTATGAAACATTTGTGATCTCTTGAGAAATATTTGTGTTTGCTTAAAAAGCACTGAAAAGTAGATTTACCTCCCACCTGATATTATTTCCATCACAAAAGTTTTGCTAGCGATTGAGCCTTTTTTTTTTTTTTGTCTATTGCCATGTCCCTTTAGGGGCTCCATATTATTCAGATATACAGCTAGCCAGAATCATTACATTTTCCTAGTAATGGTTGTACAGTACCATTTTGCTTTATTACCTGATGACATCAAAATACTCTCTTCCACTTCTCTCTCTCTCTCTCTCTCTTATGGAGTCTTGTCTGGATTATTTACTCACTGTTATTGAAAGGATTTTTACTTACATTAGAATAACTCGGAGGAAACAGAACACATAGTACATGTTCAGACATTGCATGAATGTGTCTTTCTTTGAAGAACTGCAGCTGTTTCAGAACTATTTAGGTTGTTCTTTTAATTTACTCTCATTATTTAAGGACCAGTTAAAAAAATTGATCACCCCCCTCATTTTCTCCCTCATAAGAGAGTAAGTAAATTCATATCTTTCTCAGTTTCAACAATCTGTCTTTATCTTTATTTTCAGTTGTTCAGTTGTTAATGTGCTTTTGATATGATTACAAAATGTGTGTGTGATTGTGTGTGTGGGTGTGTTCTGTGTCTAATGGGTGTACGTATGACAGATGTGATCCGCTTGCCCACTCCCATCCATCAGCTCTCTCTAGCCTGACCCCTGAGTGCTAAAACAAGTTTGAGGGGCGTTCCTTTGTCCCCCTGTCCTCTGATGAAGGGTGCATATGTGTGTGTGACGTCCGAAACCTTTGTGTCCGCATTAGAAGTGTTACTGCAATGCAGCATGATGTATGGGAGCACAAAGTATAGGTGATATCTTGCTTTTCTGGGATTGCAAGCGAGTTTGCATCAACAAAACACTGAAGTGTGGTTAAATCCCCCTCTATGAATCCTGACATACTGCAGCGAGGAAAGTAGTGTCATAGTAAGCACTTTTATAAACTATTTTAAGGCACACACACATTTGAAATGGCTTCACTGCGTCAGTTTGAGTTGGGTTTTTATTTGGAGGACTTAGAGGATATTTTGACAACCTCAACTAAATTTTAAAAGCAGAGGAGAATATTGTTTTGTGTTTATGGCATATCCTGTTTGTACACAGTCACATCTGACAAGAGTCTATGTTGTCGAGCGAGTTACACTAATAAAGGCATGTTATCTGTAATATAATAAAAAGTGGATTTGTATTGACTGAAGGAAATTGTAGTGTTGGCAAGGCAGCATATGAATATTGAAGATTCGGGTACAGGTTTAGGTAAATTAAATGCAGAATCAGAGCGGCTTTGCCACTGTCAGGACACTCGGCACACAGCATGTGTTCTGTCACCCGTGGAAAGACATAACACACAAGGAGACAGTGCCTTTTTGCTGCATATATAGGTGGCTGTTTATGGTTAAATGTGCTTTTTTACTGTTCTAAAGTATAAAATTGATATTTAGATATATGTTCACACATTTGTTTCTCTGGGAAAACAATGTTACAGACAGCCATTTAACTTTGAAATGTATGTTCCATGTCAGAATGTCTGTTTTTGTTTTGGTCTGTGTGATTCTGCCCACTGCCAATTTACCAAGTAGTATTTCGACACCCCAGGTTGCCAGTTGTTGGAAATCACAGCGTATTGCAACCATGGAAGCCAGTAAACAAACTAGGTCGGAGATCGCAGATTCTACCTAATAAGCCTCAAAATCCAACTTAAAAGCTCTGTGACCAGAGTAATATTAAAACACGACTTACAACTTACAGTGTAAGGCTAACTGCACATGTTCCTGTAGGATGTCCTCAATCTGGCAACCCACATGAGAGTTAAGAGTGACTACGTTTACATGCTGTTAAAATTCGGGTTATGGTCGGGTTAAGGTCACTATTTGGGTTTCTGAAACATTCGGGATAACCCGTTTACATGCGTGAGCAGAGAGAGTTACCAATCCCGATGTAAACGGCGACGCACGGTTAGCGTCTGGACGTACGGACAACAAGACGCAATATGCGTCATTTCCGATTCTTCTTCCTGTATCCAAAGACAACAACAACAACAGCAGCAGCAGGCGGATAATGAATAGTTTGGGGCTAGGGCTGGGACAACGCGTCGAGGTCATCGACGACGTCGACGCAAAAAATACGTCGACGCAAAATATGCGCATCGATTCGTCGACCTGTTTTTATTTCTCTAAAAAACGTTTGCAAAACGTTTACTTTATGTGCGCTGAAAATACGTGATGGCCGGATCAACATTCTGTCCAACGTTATATAACCAATCCAGGGGTTTTTCTGCATTGATCTTTTTTTTTGGCGGCTGTCAAAGCCTTATTTGATCGGTGAGTGACAGTGACAGGGTGCGTACGAGAGAGAGCCCCGGCTGCGCGCGCACTCACAGTCGTCAAACAACACGAGCGCTTCTTGCTCTCTCCCTCCCTTGTGCATATTAACCAAAATCATTAGACACGATAGAAAAAGGGCGGAACGCCAAAGTTTCACGTGGAGCATTCAGAGATTTTTTTTCTCCATGACAGGCTGCTGGCTCCCACTGTTAATTATTCTTTTTTTTTTTGTAAAAGCACTCTCTGTATTAGCTTAAAGCCCTCAAGTTTACATTTACATACTGTATTCTTTCAATTGCTCTAAACAAGTATTTTGGGTGACCTTTTTTATTGAATACTAGACATCAAGTTGTTGTTATTTGAAAGAATAACAACAACTACATCTGAAAGAACTTCTTTTTTCAGTAAGCTAGGCCCTATGTGTTCAGTAAGCTTGTTTCAGTAAGCTATGTGTTTTCAAGGTTTCAAGGTTTTATTGAATGCTATCTCTATACAAAAGTGCAAAGTAATGCATTCTTAGTCAGTCTTTTATTTTGTAATTTTAAGAGCAATAAACATATATTGCAATGTTAAGGAATTGATGTTTTTTTCATTCAAATATGTAAATCGTCTCGGGTTACTTGACTGTAACCCTGTTCCCTGAAAAAGCGGGAACGAGATGCTGCGCTCAATAGCGCTAATGAGAACATTCTTTGTTCGACCGGTTGCGAAGCACGTGTGTCAAACACGCCAAGAATTGGCTTATATAACCTCGGTGAAAACGTCATTGATTACGTGCACCTGCAGGTTATAAATAGACGTGAAACGGAAACATCCCCAGGTTACCCCTTTGTCTGAAGAGACGTCCGGACACGTCAACAGTGCGGCATTGAGGCGCAGCATCTCGTTCCCGCTTTTTCAGGGAACAGGGTTACAGTCAAGTAACCCGAGACGTTCCCTTTCAAAAGCTACTCTCGATGCTGCGCTCAATAGCGCTAATGGGAACGAGAATACCAACGCCGCCGCACTGTAAGTGTCTGGACCTCCAAGGTTGTGTAGTGTGTGCGCACAAACATCGAAGAGGTCTCAGACATGACTCTGGGATGTGGACTCAAGGACATGCGAGCCCGGAGTAGCATGGACATCCAAGCTATAGAATCTGACAAATGTGTGCGGAGAGGACCAACCTGCCGCATCACACACTTGCTGCAAGGGTGCACCTCTTGCTAAAGCCATTGAAGATGCCACCCCCCTGGTTGAATGGGCCCTAACTCCTAGAGGCGAAGTTTGACCACGCGCCTCGTAGGCTAGGGCAATAGCATCCCTCACCCATTGTGAAATTGTTTGCCTGGTTGCAGCCGCCCCCCGGTTACGGCCCCCATGGCATATGAAAAGTTGCTCTGACTTACGCCACTGGCTAGTGCGGTGGACGTAAATCTGAAGAGCACGTACTGGACACCGTAAGTGAAGTCTTTGCTGCTCCGGTGTCGTGAATGGCGGAGGACAGAAAGCTTCGAGAATGACCGGATGTATGGTCGAGAAAGGAACTTTTGGAAGATAGTTAGGGTGAGGATGCAGAATAACTTTGACTCGCCCAGGGGCAAAATCTAAGCAGGATGGCAGGACTGACAAAGCCTGTAAATCCCCAATTCTCTTTAGAGAGGTAATGGCCATGAGAAAAACCATCTTTAGAGCCAGAAGCCTGTCAGGCGCTGATTCTAATGGTTCGAATGGGGGGCCAGCCAACCCTTCGAGCACTATGGCTAAATCCCATGAAGGGACCGTAGCTCTAGTGGGTGGCCTCAACCGCTTAGCCCCACGAATGAAGCGGGCGACTAGAGGGTGCTTTCCAACAGAAACCCCGTCAATCAGGACGTGGCAAGCCGAAATAGCGGCCACGTAGGTTCTGAGAGTACTAGGGCCTGTGCCTGAGGACAATTTCTCTTGCAGAAACTCCAGTACTGAAACAATTTGGCAGTGAGCTGGGTCTACATGGTGTGTCATGCACCAGTCCTCAAAAACACGCCATTTGAGGGCATACATTCTTCTAGTGGAGGGAGCCCTAGCACTTAGAATAGTTTCTATTACGCTTGCTGAAAGGCCAGCCTCTCTTAGCTGGTCCCTCTCAGGGGCCAGACGTGAAGGTTCCAGAGCTCGGGCCGGGGATGAAATATTGTCCCCTGCGCCTGAGAGAGAAGATCCCTCCTGATCGGAATCGCCCATGGCGAGCCGTCGAGGAGGGATATTAGATCTGAGAACCAGACTCTGGTCGGCCAACGGGGCGCGATCAGTAAGAGGCGAGACCCCTGTTGACGGACCTTGGCCAGGACTCCCGGGAGCAGAGCAATCGGAGGAAAGGCGTAAAGACGCAGTCTGGGCCACGCATGGGCCATCGCGTCCAGACCCAGGGGAGCTGGATGAGTCAGAGAGAAGTAGAGGGGACATTGTGCTGTCTCCTGTGTAGCAAAGAGGTCCACCTCTGCTTCGTAAAATCTTTCCCAGATTTGACCCACTACTTCGGGGTAGAGTTTCCATTCCCCGTGTGTCACAGCTTGTCTGGACAGCCAATCTGCTCCCACATTCATATGCCCCGGAATGTAAATCGCCTTGAGGGACAGGAACTTGTCCTGTGCCCAAAGCAGGACCTGCTGCGCTAACTTGTTCAAGCGGCGCGAACGCAGTCCGCCTTGGTGATTTATGTAAGAGACTACAGATGTATTTTCCACCCGCACTAGGACATGGTAGCCTCTCAACTGCTGGAGGAAGTATTTCAGGGCCAGAAATACAGCCTTCATTTCGAGGCAATTGATGTGCCATTCGAGAAGATGACCTCTCCAGATCCCTTGGGCTGGACGGCCATTTAAGACCGCTCCCCAGCCCGTGAGGGAAGCGTCTGTCGTTAGCAACTTGCGACGACAACACGGACCTAGAGTGGGACCCAAAGTCAGAAACCGGGGTCTGAACCACATAGCTAGGGTACGAAGCCCCTGGCGCGTAACCCTTATTTGCCTCTGGGGATTGGCCCTTGGATGAAATCCCCTGGCTCTGAGCCACAACTGAAACGATCTCATGTGCAGGAGGCCCAAAGGTATCACCGTAAATGCAGCTGCCATGAGACCTAAAACTTTCTGAAAGTGATGAACTGTGACTTTCTGGCCTAGCTTTATGTTCTTTAGGGTGTTTAGAATGGATTCGACACGTGCAGGAGACAGCTGTGCCTGCATTACGACCGAGTCCCATACCACCCCCAAATACGTTGTCCTCTGGGAGGGTGAGAGAACGCTTTTCTTGGCGTTGAGTCTCAACCCCAGAGATTCGAGATGAGCTAGAACGACATCCCAATGTCGAAGCGCTAGCTCCTGAGACTGAGCCAGAATCAGCCAGTCGTCTATATAATTCAAAATGCGGATGCCCTGGAGTCGCAGAGGAGCCAGAGCTGCATCCATACATTTCGTGTACGTGCGGGGTGACAAAGCTAGGCCGAATGGAAGAACCCGATACTGGTAAGCTTCGCCCCCGAAAGCGAACCTCAGGAACTTCCTGTGTTGTGGCAAGATTTCGATGTGAAAATAAGCGTCCTTGAGATCGATAGTCACGAACCAATCGCCTGACTGGATCTGAGACACAATCATCTTGATTGTCAGCATTTTGAACTTGTATGTTCTGAGGTAGCGGTTTAACCCGCGAAGATCTAAAATTGGACGCAACCCCCCATCTTTCTTGGGAACAAGAAAATACCAGCTGTAGTAGCCTGACTGTCTGTCTGGCAGGGGAACATGTTCTATGGCCCCTTTTTCCAGCAGCGTTTGCAAGTCCTGTGTCAACCAATGTGCTCGTTCCGGTTTCACGGAAGTGGATACCACGCCGTTGAAACACGGAGGACGATATGCAAACTGAATCCTGTAGCCCCTCGCTACAGTGTTTTGTACCCATGGGGAGATATTTGGCAGTAGCTTCCACGCTGCCAATTTCTCCGAAAGGGGCAGTAATTTTGACACTTCGTTTTGTTGGGGGGATGTTAGATGCCCGGTGTCCTGAAACGTGGCAGGAAGCAACCGAGCATTTAACATTTCGCTGGAGGCCGCTGCTCCCCGAAACACCAATGGCGGCGGAGATTGTACAGCGGCCCCCTGGGGGTGCCAGGAAGGAACATCTAGTTTCTGATAGGACTTTTCGTGCCCCTCCCCGGGGGGGCACACCCCCACGTTCCAGGTTGCTTGACCGTCAGGACTTCTTTTTCGATAAAATAATCGTCCTCAGATCCGGCCTCTTGCGGGGCTGTTGAGCTCGGCGAGCCGCTCCCCAGTCCCTACGAGGAGGGGGCACACGGCTCGCCACACTCTGCTTCTGCGACTCTCGCCGCAGAGAGACCGGATTGGGTCGGGGCTGGGTGGCCGACAGCCCTGACGTCTGAGCACGGCGGGGAAGGAATTTATCAAAGGCTTCAGCATGTCTCTTAGCCTCCCTGAACCTAGTGACAACTGTATTCATGGAGTCGCCAAATAGGCCAGAGGGCGACACTGGGGCATCAAGGAGGAACACTTTGTCTCTATCCTTGATGCCTGTGAGGTTGAGCCACAGATGTCTCTCCGTGGAGACCAGTGCAGCCATAGAACGGCCAATGGCACGGGCCGTCTGCTTGGTCGCACGAAGAGACAGATCTGTGGCTCGGCGTAGCTCTGAAAACGCTTCCTCACTAACACTCCCACCCGTGCTCAGGTCCTTCAGCAGGTCAGCCTGGTATGCCTGCAGAACCGCCATGGTGTGCAGGGCAGCACCAGCCTGACCTGCTGCTTGAAATGCCTTCCCCACCAGAGATGATGTTACTCTACATGGCTTGGTGGGGAGAGTTGGCTTTTTAAGTGAGGATGAACTCCCAGGGGAGAGATAGCCCGCAAGCGTCTCTTCGACCTGAGGCATCGCCACATATCCCTGTGCCTTAGCGCCCACGATAGTTGAATAAATTGACGTCGTGGGAACCACAATACGTGAAGAATAAGGCTTATTCCATGAACGGGATAACTCATCATGGAGATCTGGGAAAAAGGGGAGAGATCGATTTTAGGATCTCCCCCCTTGGCCACCTGACAAAAATCTGTCATCTAATCTAGAGTGCTTAAGGTTCTCTTCCTCTTGTGGCCATTCTAACTTAAGCCTGGCCACCGCGTTAGTCACGACCTCGAGAAGCTCCCCAAACGCTTTATCATCGCGGGAGGAACGCTCAGAGGCGGCGCTCTCTGTCTCCATATCGCCGGAGGCAAGAGAACCCGCGTCCTCGTCCCGCTCTGAAGAAGCAGCGGGGCGCGCTTCAGCAGCGGGGGCACGGACTTCGCGATCAGGGGAGAGCACGAGAGAGAGAGGACACTCGTGCACTCCTCGTCTCTCGGCAATGTCGACGCGCGAGCCCCATGATCTTAATGAGGACGCCAAGGCTCGCCCCTCGCGAAAGAAAGCAAGCCTCGAGCGGAGCACCCCGATGGGGAACAATTTACAGTGCTCACACTCTGCGTCCTCGAGAGCAGCGATCGCATGCTCTTCCCCGAGGCACTCTAAACAATAATCATGTAAATCATCGTCTGGTATAACTTGAGCACAAGGTGGCAAGCATCTCCTGACTGCACTAGACATGATCTCTATTTTCTTTTTTTTCTTTTTCTTTTTTCTCTTCTCTTTCTATATATATATATATTTTTTCTCTTTTAAACTAGACAGTGACACACACACACAAAGCGGTCTCGAAGACAAAGAAACCTGGGGATGTTTCCGTTTCACGTCTATTTATAACCTGCAGGTGCACGTAATCAATGACGTTTTCACCGAGGTTATATAAGCCAATTCTTGGCGTGTTTGACACACGTGCTTCACAACCGGTCGAACAAAGAATGTTCTCATTAGCGCTATTGAGCGCAGCATCGAGAGTAGCTTTTGAAAGGGAACAACATGTATAAATTGTTAGTAGTCAATTAATGGGGAGATAATCGAAATCAAATCGGTCTGAAAAATGAATCGTTAGATTAATCGATGCATCGAAAAAAATAATCGCTAGATTAATCATTTAAAAAATAATCGTTTATCCCAGCCCTATTTGGGGCAGATAGCGATAGTCTTTGTTTGCGCTTTGGCGCTGGTACTGATCCACCAGCAGCACTTGACACTACTGTGCCTCTATACTGCACACGGGGTTTTTTTATGCGCCGTCTCTACTCAAAAGACCAAGATTCCTTGCGAATAGAACATGCGCAGAACACACATTTTGATGGGGATATGCCGAAACGCGTTTACAAGACCAAATATTCGGGTTAGAAAAGGGGTACCCCAGGTATAATATCCCGGTTTTTAAAAACCGGGATATGAGCATATCCGGGTTTTTGCCGGTGTTTACATGGCCGTGCGCGACCGGGTTATTGCTAATATCCCGGTTTTGAACGGGTTATTGGCTGCATGTAAACGCAGTCACTGAGGAGGTGGGGTGGGAGGTTTAAACAACTTTCTCCGGTATTTTTAATTTAAACTGCAGTAGCCATTTCAACCACTAGTTGTCAAAATTACATATGGCACCTTTAAATATAGGCTACAACAAGACCAATCATAGTTTAGTATGAAAATAAAAATAAGCAATAAAACCAATTCAGTATGTAAACATAAGGGAAACAATGTCAGTTGCACTTTGAATGATTTCTATTAAAGGTCCCATGACATGAAAATGTCACTTTCTGAGGTTTTTTTAACATTAATATGACTTCCCCTAGCATGTATGTGGTCCCCAAGTTTCTAAAAATTTTAATCAGTGCAAATCGAGATTTTGCTATCTTTCTCTGCCTTTGAGAAAATGGAAGCTCAAACGGTCTGATCTGGAATGTCCTCTTTGTGACGTTGTAAAGAGAAATGTTACCTCCCCTTTCTCTGCTTTGCCCACCCAAATATTTACATATAATTCAGTCGCAATGTCAGCACAGGCGTTACAAACAGACTTTTATGATATGGATTCGACAGCACCGCCGCAAACAGTGAGTAACAGTGTTCATTAATGCCTGATCTGTGATCAGTGATTTCGGATTGTGCAGCTAATTATTCAAGTTCACACAGACTTTCTTTCTAAATCGTTTAATACTGTTTATGCATCAGTGAATCAAGCCAGTGACTAAACGATCAACTTCACGTTGTTTCTCTTAGTAGCATGAAACAAATCTGTTATTTAAATTGTGATTTAACTACAGAGAGCGATCAAAGAACGCTCCCTTTTTTTCGGAGCCGTCACACATCGCGAGTATATCTGCACTCTTGCCTAAACTGCCGTTACAATGAATGACGCTGTTATGCTGTTATGTCACCTTTCAAGTGACAAAACGGAACTCTTACTGTATTCATGTGTTTGCTGTTAGTTGTGGTGAAAGCATTTTGTGAGAGAAAACGTGTTGCAATAATGACGAGATCACTGCATTCACGCGATAAACAGACTCTGTCTACTCAATGCTGCTCATCACTGCAGCCTTTCATGTGATGGGAAAAGATCGAAAAAATAATTATATAATCAACAAATCCACGATTCGTTAATCTCGACAGCTGTAGTATATATATATATATATTTGAGTGGGGTCCACATGTAATACGCATTTCAAATGCAAAGATGTCAGCCAATCACAACAGTTGTCGTTTACTCGGAGTCTCACAGCAGAGACACGCCCCTTCAAACAGAGCATTCAAGCCAGAGGGCTAATATCAGGATATAAAAAATGCTTTTATTTCTAAATTTTAAATGTAAAAATCATACTAACAATATAAGTACACCTAAGGAACATTAAAAAGCATTTAAAGAAAAGGAAATAATCCATGTCATGGGACCTTTAATGTAAGTGAAGGGGAAATTTTCTAATTTTATTCTATTACACTGTTACAAAAAGAAAATAAACAAAATATGTATAAAATGTGTAGATAATTATATATACATTCATACACATTCAAACTCATAAATAAACACAAATACACATTGTCTTATATACATACATTATTAATTATTTAACATCCAAAAATATTTTTAATCTTCAAAAAAGTAAAAAAAAATTCTTATTCTTTAATCTTATTATTATTTATCATAATTATTTATTAAATAAATTATATTTAACTATTTAAATAAATCTATTTATTTATTTATTTATTTTGTTAAAGATATTAAGTATAATGTTTTTTTTTTTTTTTAAACTGTTGCTGAAACTATCTACGAACCTCATTTTAAATGTATTATTTTAAATTTAAAAAACACAAAATTTTAAATAAAATATATTAAAAACATTATGAAATGGTTTAAAATGCACAATTTTCTTTCTAGAGAGAATTTTATTGGACAAATATTTGTATATGCTCCTAAGAGCAAGATGAGTCATTGGTCTGTTTTCTTGGAAAAGGACTGCTGGGTCTTATTCCACTCCCTATGTTGTGAATCAATATATATAAACATCTGGACACCAATGACTCAGTTACTTACAACATAATCACCTGGTCACACATGAAAACATCACTAGTATTTATGGCTTATTATGATTCATCCTTGTAACTGTTAAAGACCTCCCTTAAAACTCATCTTTGATTTTCACAGTAACATATTTAAATGTTTTTTCCCCATGAAAATTATTCATTAATGCCTTCAAATGTAACTCTAGTCTACACCTTTACCTCATCTAGTGTTTGTGGAAACATTAATATGCACACTCACGCCAGCTTGGACTGTCTGCTCCACTTTCACTCGGTTAACTGAAGTAGTAAATGCTACACAATGGCAAGTGGCAATATTATATTCATTCAGCTATACATGTTTGAACCAGAGGAAGAGTGAATTATACAAGGTCATATCAGATGATGTTTCAGAATGCTAGTGCATTTTATGTTTCGCTTTCTATAATGCCAGACACACAACGGTAATTGATAGCAGTAGTCTTTGCTTTACCAGCTCAGACAGCTTACACAAATCATGTTCCCGTTCACTATTTCAGACAGATAATGATATGAAAAGCCTCATTACTCTTAAATGTTTCTAGTACTATATGGTTTAAGTTTTAGTTAACTAATAATAAAAAATAACCCTGCATGGACAAAAAGCCACAACTGTTCTATTCAGTTAAAGTGATCCAGTTAAAGTGGTTTGCACTGAATTAATTGCAAAAGTTACATTTTTGTGCTTTGTGTACTCGTGACCAGAAAGTTTTTAGGAATATTAATACAGTGCTACCTGCCTTGTGTATGCACTATTGTTGTAGTTCCTTCGTGTTCACAGGATTGCATTGAGTCATACGAATCATGAGTTTGGGAATCAGACTGCACTGCGTGGTCACGCAATAAAAAAGCTCTCGATTCCCAAGTCATAATAAGCCTAAACTTATCCCAACTGGATGAGGTCAGTCTAGTTCAACGTAATTCATCAGAGTATATACCAGCTCTGTAAAAGGGAAGGCACTATTGGAGTAATTCATAAATAATGATGGTGGTCCACACTTGTTCTTTCACGCTCTGTAGCAACGGCAGGGTTCCTTCAGTGAGGACATCTCATGCAATTCCACACTTTCAAACTGAAATAAAGAAATAAATGACTCTTTCTAATGCATGATGATTACATGACTGTAGCACAGTACAAACATACTTCAAAGGGATTGCACATACTTGGCCAGGGCTTTATAATGTACACGTGCTTAACGATTTTCATTTCCTTTGAGGTGTGAAAAAAATTCAGAAGAAGCATACATTGCTGGAAATCCCAATAATGAATACTTGGCAATAAAAAGAGAATCTTAGCAACTCGGATAATTTTCTTTAGTTGTACCAATTATTCAAGTCAAGTAATTAATCTTCCTCGCCATGTCATTCCCAGCAGAATTTCATTTAGATGCATTCTAGCGTTTTATCTTTTTCTGCTAAAACCTTCTTGAGAGCTCAACATGACAGATGCAGTTCAGAGGTTCATGTTGCTTTATCACAATTCATGAGCGCGTGTGTGTAAGCGTGTCCTAGGGGAGTGAAACTGCTCTTTCCCACGAAGTTCCAGTGGGAGGTTCCCATGGTAACACGAGAATCGGAAGCTACCATAATTGGTCTCTTTTTTCCCGTCTCTGTTTTGTCTGGCTCTTGATCACAGTCGCTTTATCTGTCTTGTCCTCTTTCTCTTTCTCTCCTTTGTGTCTGTCCCTTCTCCTGTTTACTCACCTGCCTCTTAAACCAACTGACTCCACACACTTATAATGATTTAACACTTAAAATGATTCTTACATCCCCAGGAGATGCTGTAATTCTGCCAATAAACCCATTGATCAAAGAATATGAACGTGTACTGTACATGATGCATTACACCACAAGTAATGGTCCTGTAAATGGTATTATATTGCTTCGGTAACCACAAATCATGTCAACTCTGCATGATCATACTATAAAAACAATTAAAATATCACTCATATGATTGATAATGGATACAGTAAACAGATTCATTACAACTAACCAGATAATTCTTAACTAAACAGCTAAATGGCATTATCGTTTGTTATGATAAGTCAACTTCTATCTATCTGTCTATCTATCTATCAATCTATCTATCTATCTAATATATGTCTGTGTGTATTCTCTGTCTGTCTGTCTGTCTGTCTGTCTGTCTGTCTATCTATAAATCTATCTATCTATCTAATATATGTCTGTGTGTATTCTCTTGTTTTGGATTTTCAGATGGTTTTTCCTATATCGCCCGGGCATGAAATGACCTTTTAAATATGTTGACTTAAAGTGCATGAAACCCATTGAGCCCTCAGCTTTTCAGCTGTCTTTTTCTTCACTTCACATCCAAAGCCACCAAACTGTTACTAAGCAACCACAGAAACAGTTTGTTGGAGTAATCAGGATAATGAGCGTACGCAGTGTGTGTATACAGTATATGCACTTTGTTTATGTTTGGATTCAGATGCACCTCAAGAAGATAAAAATAAGCACATTGCCTGCGCTTGCGCAAACAAGATCCATCCACATGCAGCGATTGCACACTGTCTGCACATTCCACGGTCCCACAGTCCACAGTCTTAGACATGTCAATAAATAATGATGCATACCAAATTTGTTTCTGGCTTCATGTACATTACCATTCAATGGTGGGCTCTTGTTACTTATGCTTATAAAGTTTATTTAATATTACTACAGTCTAAAACAACTCTTTTGTATTTTAATGTATTTTAAAGTGTAATATATTCCTGTGATGCAAATCTGCATTTTGAGCATCATTGCTCCAGTGTCATGTGATCCTTCAGAAATCATTCTAATATGCTGATTTGCTGCTCAAGGAACATTTATGATTATTATCGATGCTAAAAACAATTGTGTGATACAATAGCATGAAAAATTCTGTGCACTATGAAATAAGTTTTTCAGTTTGGGCTGTAGAATCCCTGGAGAAATGGGGTTATGGCCATTTTGCCAGAAACCAAATCAGTGTGTTTCCAGCACATTAGGCCCTGGAGAGCTCAAGAAATCTCATATCTGTGTTTTCAACCATTTTATACTGATGCCTTCTGCACTATTTTATGAAGAAGTCGAGGAGTATATGACTTTGAATTCCACTAATTTGATGCGAGGGTGAGTTGCTAATTTTTAAATGTGTTATGACAGAGTACTCCAGGCTTTCATTTGGCATTTTGAGGCTCTGGACTTTGTGTCAATGTTATTTAAGGCAAGACACTACAGGTGAATACACTCTTAAAAATAAAGGTTCCTGAAGGGTGCTCTTGCAGGGTTTTAAATAATCAATCAAAAATAAACATTTTGATGATTGTTTTAAAAATCTAAAGCACTTTTTCTGCATTTGAAAGGCTCCATGGATGTTCTTCATTGTACTATTGATGCCAATAAATAACCATTATTTTTAAGAGTGTATACTGAATGGTGAAATTTTCAAATAATAGATGTCGCCATATTCCCCAGTTGATTTATTACAGTACATTAAGACAATATTACACATTTTTTGAATTATGCAAATGAAGCATTATCTAATTATATGTGCACAAATTTGCATACATTTTGTGAACTAAAAAATCCCTTTGGATAAAGGTTCAGCGTTTCTTTATACAGTATTTCTTTTTATTTACCTAAAATCAGAAAATATTGTCCACAGTCAGAAAAAAAACTTGTATTTTTACTTTTATTAAACCATATTTTTTAAAAATAAAAAGTTACATATATCAAGTGACTGTTATAAGAAAAAAATCTTCTGTAAAAACCTTCAATATATATATATATATATATATATATATAAAATCTGTTTAGTTTTGTTATTTAACATATTTAAATTTTACAAAGAAATGTGCAGCATTTTGTCTGAGAAATAATAGGACACATTTTTGTTTTTGTCGTATATCTCATTTTGTAAAAAAATAAAAATAAAATAGTAATAAAATCTGATTATTGTGAAACATACTGTTCCTTGAGTGAATTGTTACATCACATCAAGTCTTGTCTAAAGTAATATTTTTATAGTATTTATTAATATTTTCAGTTTGAGTATTTTTTTCTTTCAGTTTAAGTCTTAGTAATTTTACTATGTGCTTTTATCATTTTTATTTATTTTATAAATATTTCTATCTAGCTTTTTTTTTTCATTTCATTTTTAGTATTTTTAGTACTTCAGCTTTACCTAATTAGTTTCAATTATTTGCCCGCGCAGCATTTTACATTTTCTTCTGACATTTCTGAGTTTTAAATGTAATATTTATGTTGAATTATTTCAGATTTATTTTAAGTAGTGAAAGGGAAAACAACACTGCAGTACTGGGAAAGATATTTGAAACTGTAGTTTGTTGTGCTGCAAGATACACATAAATTAAAGTAAGGATAGTTCGCCCAGCAATGAAAATGTGGTCTTCTGCAAAGCAAAAAATAAATCTTTTAAGACTACATAATGAAAATCTGTTTCAAAACCCTAGTGGACCCCACTTACTGTCATAGTATGGCAAAAAAAAAAGAGAGCCATGTTTTAAAAAATCTTCTCTTGTGTTCCAAAGAAGAAAGAACATTGTGAAGTTTAATCGCCAACACTGGTTTGTGCATGTGCATTATGAAGTGATAGGAGTACTGCATTCGCATTTGTAAAGATTTCCATCTCCTTATTCATCCCATTTCTGTTCTCTATCACCATCATCATTATCCTCAGCCGAAGTGGCATGAATGTGACCACAACAATCTTGAGGATGAGAGACGAGAGCTGGAGTTGTCTGTATGCATTAGTGTGGGCTCTGGATAAATGTTTGATGAGGGGAAAGCTGTCCAAATTCTAGCGAGAGGGAAGTGTTTTGGTAAGACAGAGACCTGAGGAAACAGCAGGGACCTGATCATGTTCCTCTGTCTGTTAACGCTGCTCTGAGACTCAGATGGATATTGTCTTTAGGATTTAATTGGGTTATAAGTAGTGTGGTGTATCCTGATGTAAATGAGGATGATTGCAGGATTTAGGCTGGTGATTGAGATGGTGTGAACAGTGTGTTTCTGTGGCAGGTTTATGATTAATGAGGTAAAGCGGTTGGTCTGATCACGGTACCTGTGGGGTTTTCCTTTACAGCGGCAGGTATGTGTGTAGATCAGTGCATTGTAATGTGAAAATGGAATTGCAGTTTTTTAAATTAGACCCATATGAAAACAAAATGGCTTTATTGCATTTTATTATGTTGTACGGTTTATGGACGCAACCAGAAAATTTTGTATATTAAAAAAGATTTTTTATTAAAGCAGGCATTATGACGGGTTTTTTATGCAATTCAAATTCAATTTCAACCTTCTTGAGAACAAAATCAATTATTAATCTACAAATGCCGTACATTATTCATGCTCAGTTCCATCTCTTTCACTTTTTTGTTAGCTGTATGTTAAAAAGCTATTCAATTCTGTTCTATTCGGTTAGTTGGTGATGGGAAAATTTTGCAGCATTTCTCCAAACGGAATACAGTACAGAATTATAAGTGTTATGATGCAAATTATGCAAGCATGAAATTAATATAATTATGTAATGTAATTGTGCCCTTCTTTACTTAACTCTATCTTACTCTGCTCTGTTTCTTCTTTTCTTCACTATACTATACACTGCTGTTCAAAATGTTTGGGTAAGTAAGATTTTTTAAATCAATAATTAATTTAATTGCATTTATCAATACTTTTATTTTGTTCTTTTGAACTCTATTCATTAAAGGAATCCTGAAAAAAAAAATCTGTAATGTTTTCATAAAAGTATTATATTTGATTGATATATATATATATATATATATATATATATATATATATATATATATATATATATATTTACATTAATAATAATACGAAACGTTTATTGAGCAGCAAATCAACATTTTATGATTCATTTTATGATGAACTTTGTATGAATGATTTCTGAAGGATCATGTGACACTGAAGACAAGACTGCTGAAGTTTCAAATATATTCAAATACATGTTTAATATTTAAAATAATCTTTACTGTATTTTCAGCAAATAAATGCAGCCTTGGAGAGCATAAGATACTTCAATGTAAAATTAAATTAAATTACTGACCCCAAACTTTTGAACAGAAGTGTTTATGTTCATGTTTTGCTTTGAATAGCTAAAATGTATAAAGACACTCCATTTTACTCATGAGTAAATTAAAAATTTAAATGAAAACATTATACAGTATTTCTATAAACAGGATAGACAGAGATGAACAGGTTTTGTTTAAAGACACTTTTCTGTTTCTTCATCGTAGGCACTGTACTAAAAATATTCTTTCATTACTTAAGAAAGATTTTACAATTAGTGTAGCCAGTTTATAGTCATAGTTTGTAGAAACAGACAAATAAAGTATCTCGTCTCTAGTTCTGACACTAAAAAAAAATAAAGTAATAATAAGTGAAGTATGAGAGGAATATTTGAACTACTTGATTTCCTTGTGAGCTGTATTTACCTTAACTGGAGCTCTACGTGGTTTGAGCGAGTCAGCATGCTGGTGATTCTGCTCAACTGCATCACGCTCGGCATGTTCCAGCCCTGCCAAGACCTGGAGTGCCACTCTGACAGGTGCAGCATCCTGCAGGTAACACACTCTTACATAACAGACACACGTGGATTGATTCCTTGATTCTGCCTGTTGGTTTGATTGACTGGTTGGGGAAAAAAAGCATTCAAAGACACAAGCATATAATAAATGCAAACAGCAGCCTAAAGAGTAAGACAATTAAAATGTTCCATTGGATAACATAAAACAAAATATCAAACTAAGTGGTATTTGCAGAAATGCACATTTCAAGCAAGTGCAGTGATGGCATATTTTTGTAGGCCAACCGAGAAGTTAGCATTACTCTATGAAAGCTTGTTTTTGCCACAGGGTAAAAAAAGTAATAATGACTTTTTATCTCAAAACTCTGAAAAAAAAAAGTCAAAAACATTTTTCTGTGGCATTTTCACTATCCTGTGGCAGAAACAAGCTTCCAAATCATCCTGGTTCGCTTGACACAAACCCAATAAGATTTGTAAGTTTTTGCTAAAATGTTTGATTCTTTGCATTTTTTTTTTTATTATCTTCACAAATGAACACAACTTATGAAGGCTAAATACAATCATCAGAAGTAAAAAGTTAAATATGGACTATAAATGAACTACACATGGTCAAATGACTTCATCAACCATACTTTCAGTCTATATTTAAAACATTTAAAATTTTTTGGAATAGTTTGCATGAGTCTGATTATAAACACAACGAGTCTCTAAAAGCGGACTAGTGAGTAGATGAGTTCACCTGTTCGGCATGATGTTTAATTTCCATGGCAAGCTCTGTCCCATGTAGCCTCTTGTTAGTTTGTAAAGTTTTCAAGAAAAGCCTTAAAAAACACAAAGGGGTATTACAGATTTATTTTATGTAGAATAAAGCATCATAAAATGTTATGATGTAGAGTCAAATAACTTGAAAAACTTCAATACAGAGCAGCGTTAAAGCGGTTATGTGCTTCCTAAATGATGTCAACTGTCAGTTCTTAGAGAAACCCACAAGCAACACCATGAAGCATCAGCAACAGACTCCGAAAAATATCTGTAATCTCTCCAAAACAAATTTTAAATAACCTGTGAATCTGCATAATGACGGGAACATTGCTCACAACAGGCAATTTGGAGTCTGACAGAGACTGGCTTGAAATTTATTGTTGAAGTCTGTGAATTTTGTACACAAGTGCTGCTTTAAATGAGATCAATTAGGCAATGAAACCTGTGGGTACTTGATAGAACAGCTGTGTGAACTGGAGGGAAACCGGCTTCAAACTCAAGCTAATAATCACCTTGGGTAATGTTAGTCGAAAGCAAATTATACAAAATGGTTTCGAAAAGTCAAGTTAGATCATTTATTTGCATATGCCACTTGCATGGATATTTTGTCGTAAAATTTAAACATTTTTAGGTGTCCAGAAGTCTCCAAATATTTTTTTTGCCCACTGTATGTGACATGAAACATTTTCATGGATTAACTGTTCTAAATGCCAATCTGTCAACACTCCCATTTTCCCCAGGGGTCTTTGATTATTTCACATTATATCCCGTCCCCTTCCCATTTTGTGATTCACTTCCCCCATAATTTGTATGCCCCAAACCTCATCGTATGAACAGTCACATCAATATATTATTCTAAGGTTGTCCAGATCTTGTATGAAATGCATCCTACTCAAATAATAGACACATCATACAAATTAAAATTTGTGACCTCAACCTGGCAACCTACAACCCAGTTGTGTTGTTAATATACATGGGGTAGAAGACATGGGAAGTTGAATCAAAAATCTCTGGTAGAAATGGGAGGAGAAGACTCAAATGTTGTTCTGGCGAAAATAAATAAATAAAATGAAACATGAACAAGTCACATTATTATCATAATAACGTATTTATTATGTGTTTAGCCTGCCTCTGCCGTTCCGCAAACATTTGTTAGTCAATGTTTAATTTAGTTTATTTAATACAAATAAAGACAACTTTGAAGTAGCTTTATGTGTATTGTGAAGTCTTTTTAAAATATGCATTATATAAAAAAAACGGTAGTCCTTAAAGCTTGCTGGCAATCTGATTACGTAATCCAGACTACATGTAATCAGTTACTACCCAGACCTGAACAACATCTGCCAAAATAATATTTAAACAATTCAATTTAAGTTGTTTCTTTCATTTTTTTTTTCTTTTAGACTAATTGAACAAATCAGGTTTAAAGTGGAGACTTTTTTAGTTAGACCAGTATTAAAATGCACTTTAAATGAAATGACAGCTGTTTAACTTTTCTTCATGTAATGTTTTCATGAGCGATGTGTGGTTCTTCTCTCCACAGGCCTTTGACGATTTCATCTTTGCATTCTTTGCTGTGGAGATGGTGGTTAAAATGGTGGCCTTGGGCATTTTTGGTCCAAAATGTTACCTTGGTGACACCTGGAACCGCCTTGACCTCTTTATCGTCATGGCTGGGTGAGTGACAAATCACAAAGGTGTGAGCGCCATGCTCCGAAAATCTAAATAGTCAACTATTAGAGTGCGATTCCTAGAATTTGATGAGTCATTAAACTTAAACTCTTAACTGTTACAGTGTCTGTGTGTGTGTGTGTGTGTGTGTGTGTGTGTGTGTGTGTGTGTGTGTGTGTGTGTGTGTGTGTTTGTTTAATGTCAAATCCAGTTTTAATGTCAGGTCGAGTTCTAATGTCAAGTCGATGTGTCACAGCTAAGCTCATGAATGACAATTACCACCAGGCAAGAGTCTCTGTGTCTGTCTGTATCGTGTCTCTCTCTTGTCATTTGCGCTGTCACTGACACAGTGATTTGTAGTTTTCCTCTCTGTCCAAAAATCAGTTCAAGTGCCTGATCACTCATTAAAACTCATTAAAACGGTAATGTGTGAGTGTGTGAGTGAGGAAGTAGCAAGTTGGTCATTAATTCGGACAAAGGTAACACATTTCGGGTTTAATGGTGTTTCCATTAGGCTTCTTAACTAGTTTAGCCAAATAGTTTTTCTTAGTCTTCCAATCATTAAGGTGAAAAGTATAGCACTAAACTAACACTAACTAGTACAAATAGCATAGACATTCATGTTGACCTAAGATCCACTTTTCACTTTTCAATGGGGAGAACATATAATGATTCTAAATCAATTTAGTGACATTAAATATTCTCCTGCTGCTGTGTTGCGTCATTTAGGGGTCTTGTCGCACAGCTTGTGAGTTCGAGAGCAGTACGAAATAGATATTTTAATGCAGTCTTTCTGTAGAAATCATGAAGTTTGATTGTGAAACATTCAATTGTGAAAATTCATGAGTGAAACGTTTTAAACTGTCCAGGGTATAAGTATATAGATATGATTTTAATAATATACTATAAATTATGTACATTGAATGTCATCAAAAATATTATATTACATTATTATGATTGAATGACATTATAAAATATATATGTTATTATTCTACATATTCTACATCAGGGGAAGTCGTGGCCTAATGGTTAGAGAGTCGGACTCCCAATCGAAAGGTTGTGAGTTCGAGTCCTGGGCCGGCAGGAATTGTGGGTGTGGGGAGTGCATGTACAGTTCTCTCTCCACCTTCAATACCACGACTTAGGTGCCCTTGAGCAAGGCATCGAACCCCCAACTGCTCCCCGGGCGCCGCAGCATAAATGGCTGCCCACTGCTCTGGGTGTGTGTTCACAGTGTGTGTGTGTGTGCTCACTGCTCTGTGTGTGTGCATTTCGGATGGGTTAAATGCAGAGCACAAATTCTGAGTATGGGACACCATACTTGGCTGAATGTCACTTCACTCACTCACTCACTCATTTTTATTCTATATATTGGCTTATTGTGTTTCAAGTTGTTTAAAATGAATTTCTTTTGTTTATGTTTTAGGATGTTGGAGTATTCTTTAGATGGTCATAATGTTAGTTTCTCAGCCATCAGAACCGTACGAGTTCTCAGACCATTACGAGCCATCAACAGAGTTCCCAGTGAGTACCGTTTTCCCTTTCTTTGTTTCCATCTGTATATCTTTTTCGTTTCTCTCTTTTACAACCCAGTCACTGTTTTACAGCCCAGCTTTTGATTTGAAGCAAATGATCTGGAGTTGGTCTGAAAAAAAAAAGACATGCCTGCTGTATTTATAGATTCACACACGCACAGACTAGACAAGACTCTCGTGATGTATTAACATGGTCACTGATGCTGATTGTTGCAGTTAAGTGCCCACAATCCAACATTATATAGTTGATGGACCACAAAAAAGTACACAAACACTCACACGCACATGCTATTAGTCCTCAGAGAGGTGCTGGTGTATGTTACAGTAATGGATGGAGTCCAGCAGTGAAAGTAAGTGTCTGTTTTGTTTAATGTAGACTGAGACATGCACGGATACTCTTACCATTTATAGCTCACTCTTTTTGTCAACACATACCAAATAAGTGTGTGTGTGTGTGTGTGTGTGTGTGTGTGTGTGTATGTGTGTGTGTGTGTGTGTGTGTGTGTTCAGTAAAGCAGTAATAGATTTTGGACTCAGTGAGGAGTGAGAGCCCGTGGCTGTTAAGTTTCCAATTCGATTATTCTCAAACCACCGAGTGTTAGCCAAAGCCCTGCAAGTTTCTGTTTGTGTGTGTGTGTGTGTTCACTTCTTGGCTCAATTACTGAATACACATCAGACACTGAGAAAATGTGTTCATGATGTGTGTGAATGTCAGATCAGAGTTATCAAAGTTAAATGTAACACCGCAGTCTCGTCTGTCTAGTGAACCGCGATGGCTTTGATGCTTCATTGCACGTGTTATTAAATGTGTGTTCGTGACATCATGTATCTCTGTCTCGTAGGTATGCGAATCTTGGTGACGTTGCTGTTGGATACTTTACCGATGCTGGGAAATGTCTTGCTGCTTTGTTTCTTCGTGTTTTTCATCTTCGGGATTGTTGGTGTGCAGCTGTGGGCGGGGCTTCTGCGCAACCGCTGCTTTTTTGACAGCAACATCAGAATGTGAGTGCAAAACCACTGCTTTTAATGCAAGCTACTCGATACATGCAAATTGCAGGGGTTTGCAAAATTGCTGCTGCAATCATTGCTGCTCTGAAACCACATGGGTATGTTCCTCGGTGGGAACCTGTTTATATATGTTGTGTCAACAGATGGAAGAATGACTTTTTGGGGGCTTTGAAGACAGCTATCTAGGATTTAATGAGTTTATTGAATTTACGCTATATTAGAGTAGTAAATTATATTAACTCATCCCTCAGTTTGTAAAAAACAAAGAACAAGCTTGTACAGTAATGCACTTACAGTACAATGGAAGCTTGTGATGCTTTAAATCAATAGTTCACCCCAAAATGAAACTTTTTTCATTTAATTACTTACTTACAGGGTCTAAGCAATGGGGCTTTCTTTCCCCTTGGTAGAAAAGGGCACTTTACTGTTGGCGATTAAAGGGGCAGGAGCTCAAGCCCTCGAGACTACAGCAAAGCCAAGTATAAATGTTGCATTATATTGTTTGTATATGCTGACACAAGACATCAGTTCTCACATTTTATATCCCATAAGGGCCTCACTGATCATAGAGAGTGTACAAAGTAAAGAGTTGAATAATGAGTATTCATAAAGGCAGTTTGCACCAGTGAATCATTTTGACAACTGTCCACCCTGATATACTGCACACCAGAAAGCCAGTGTGTTGAAAGAAGCCTTGACCCGTTCAGGTGCATCACTGCGTCTCTCCAGCACCCTCCCCAAAGCCCAACACTATCCAAGCAACGTCTGTTACAATAATGCTTCTCTCACTCAAATTATGCTGCCCTTTTAAAAATCCAGCTCTCTTGTGCATTCAACATTTATTGCATTGTCTGTCGAAAACCATCAAAAACAACCACCAAAAAACGATATCCACTTCAGTCTGTGTACATCTGCTGCTATCTGCATTCAAAACTCAAAAGAATTGGCCTTTACTTCAGAAAAGTCTTGTTTCTCATTGAAACATTTTTGTCATTCTAGTAAGCAGCTGCCTTGTTAATAATTTTGATTAACTCATGTAAGCTTTGACTATACTTTACTGTATTTTAACATAGATGTTTTTCTTCTTTATTATATGTATATGTTTTTTGAACTGTTCTTGCTGTATTGGCAAATAATCATATTTCATAAAAAAACAAATAAAAGTATAATTTAATTTTGCATAAACCCTGTTACAATAATGTTTCCTAAAGTAACAAAAAAGTTTACAGCATACCTACTGTATCCTCTTTTTAACTTTTTTTTCAGTAGGGTTGTTTAACAAGCTAAAGAAACAAACTAAGGATTTTTTTTATAGATATAGAGATATGAATATTATATTTCACATATGTGAAAAATTCCACCCTGTTACCATTTTTTTGTTTAACAAAATACAGAAAATTGAAATGTGGGTTTTTTAGGAATTATGAGCATTACATTTTACAAATATGAAAAATTCCACCGTTACCATTATTTTTTAACAACTACTGAAAATGTAAATGTGGGCTTTTTAGTTTTTGTTTTTGTGTTTTTAGAAATATGAGAATTACATTTTACAAATGTGAAAAATTCTACCGTTACCATTATTATATATATTTTTTTCTCAATAAGAAGCACTTTGTGGTTTCATGACCTATACACAAGGCCTATAATATCAGATTAAACAAAAATAGTGAACCTTTTTATATTAATGAAGGTATAATTATATCACGTATATATTGAAATGAATTAATTTGGCTATAAATGTCACAACCTAATAAATTAATTCTCAAACAGATTGTTTGCTTGATAAAATGTTTAAAATCATATAAATATTTACTTTTAAATTCCCTTGTAGAACTGGAAAAGGCACCCTTTGTATAGTATGACCCATTTAATAAATGTTTACAGTGGCTTGCTCCAAAAATACTAATATTGCCAGTCAAATTACACCTATCTCAGGTGTGAAAATAGCTTTCTGTCTAAGTGATTCCCATGAGATGTGCAAATTTGTCTGTTTGCACATCTACTCATTATTTTTGGAGCCTGCAGCTAGTTCTTTTGCCCACAAGATTTGGCACTTTCACAAGGAGTGCACTCCTTTGTATATTAATTTTAATTAATTTTTAACAGAGAAAAAAGACTATCATGACTAATTACCATTTCAATGTAATTATGCAATTTGAAGGTAACAATGCAATTTGATTTAATTAAATAATGCTTTGTATAAACGCTTTGATGTAAAGGCTTCTTTCTTTATTTCTTTCTTTCATCAAGATTCCCAGGAATTTGAATAACTCAATTAATTTGAGTAAAGCAGTCATATTAGTGTCCTCCACTCCCTCATCTTTCAGTCCTCCAAAATAAATCAGTGTGAACCTTGGTGCAATTAAATACAGAACTTATAAAGTAAATTATTTCTAATTTCTCTCAGGTCTTTACTAAACTGGAGAATATTTGTGTAATACATTCTATGCATGAGCTCGAAAAAACAGATGACCCCTAGGTGATTTTTGTGTGACAAAAGAGGGAATTGTTTTATCTCAAATGCTACAACACTAGAAATGACAAATGTTATGGTTTGGATCCAGGCCCTCTGAAAGTGCTGGCTTGAAATCTGCTGTGGAAGGTCTAAAATATATGCAGTTGTAGTTCAGACTTATTGTGTGAAAAAATGCTCGCTTTAAGGCAAAACATTTTTATTTATAAGTCCATAGCTGTTACAATTAACATTACATGGCCATTTTCTGTGACATCCTCATTTAGTGGTTAATGCCTTAATGATTTTAATAGATATTTTGATTGCTGTGTTTGAAAACATAGCACCGGTTGTCTGTTTTAGATCAGTTATGTTTAAATTGTGTATTTGTATTAAGTAGTATATCATTTAACAGCAAATAAATATCTGTGAAGGCTTGTTTTATTATTGTATCAGATGGACTATTTCATGGGGTAGCTGAATTGTTTAAGATTATATTTGAATTGGTTGCATCTCTGTAAAATGAACATGACCACTTTAGACTATTAGTAGACCTCAATTTTTAAGCATTGCAGTGCAGTTTGCTCATTTTAAATGTCAAATAAATTCAGTTTTGTGTTTAGTGCATTGATAGAAGGTACTGTACACAAAAATGCCAAAGGGCTCTTTTTTAAGTCATTTACATATTGCATTTCATGTTGCATGATTGGAATTATTCCAAAAAAAAGCATGCTGCTAAGTTTCAGATATGGTAAGTAACATATGGGCCAATTCTTAGACCATTTTCTTCAATATCCTCTCTTAAAACTTACTGTAGTATAAACATGTTTGCAGATGATGTGCAAATAGTTAAATGTCAAGTAAATTTGCATTCTGTTTTGAGTTTAGTGTATTGATAAAAGGTACACAAAAACATAAATTGGTATTTTAAAAAAATATTTTTGCTTTAAATCAGTGTTCTGTCTGTTTTTAAAAAATAAAGCAAGTAAATAAATTAGATAAGATAAATAAATAAACCAACAAAATATTGATTGCCAGCCTCAGGATGTCAAATTAAATATTATATGAGACAATGAATGTTGGAATGACTTTAGGTAATAGATCATATGAATAATTAATGAGCAAAATTAATAATAAAAATCAGTTTCAGTCAATGTGAATTTCATTCCAGCAGATCAAATGAAAAGGTAAAAAAACAATCAAAATGATGCATCACACATAAAAAATCTGTTGTCAGTGCCAGTGTTAATTAGAATACTTTACTATTATAGTGTTGTTTTTTTGTTTAGTTTTTTACTATTTTGAATTAAATTTTATTTGTGCAGCTTTTATTTTAAAACTTAAAGTTATTTAAAATTATTATCTTTTTTAATGCCTGTGTAAATTTTAATTGTTGCTTTTAGTTCATTATTTGATTTTAATCATTTTTCATGTTTTTGTTTTAATTTAGCTTAAACTGAATTTAAAAAGAAGTGAAATATAAACATGTATGTTTTTTAACATTTCACAATAATTTGTTAACAATAACATGAATTAACAGTGAAAAATACTTCTTAAGCAGTTATTAATCTTAGATCATCTTAATTTCAAAACTTACTAAAAGATTATTAAAACTAAAAGTTGCATCTGTTGCATATTGTTTAATGGACCAGAGCTAACAGTGACCTAACAATGAACAGTTGTGTTTTTATTAATTAACATTAACAAAGATTTGGTCTCTCTGCAGGCTGTATAATGTTTCAGAGTCTGTGAGTGAATACTACAGACTGGACGAAACTGATGACATTCCCTTCATTTGCTCCACCACTCGGGAAAACGGAATGTTGCACTGCTCCAACATCCCGAAGCGCAGAGTTGGAGGGGCTGATTGTGAGCTCACGGCTGATAATGTCACAGATCTTGTTTTCAAAGATCCTCCTCATCATGGATGTGTAAACTGGAACTTGTATTACAACAGCTGCAATGCAAGCGAACACAATCCGCATAAGGGGGCTATCAACTTTGACAACATTGGATACGCTTGGATTGCTATCTTTCAGGTGTGTACACGTGTCTGCAAGAAGATGAAAGGATACTGAATGAGTTTATGTAAAAAAATTAAAAAAAAAAAAAACATGCATAGTCATCAATAATTTTTAGGAAGGCAGTTCAAGAATTCCTATTTTTTTTTCTAATAGGATGAATGTGTGTAAGAGATCCGCTCCAAGTTGTTCATTAAAATTTTCGCTGAGTATAAATTCAGTCTGGCAGGCGGTGATATTTTTTATCCTCACATATCCTTTTGGCGCCCGAGGGACACTTAGTTTCGGAGTCAGAAAATGAAGTGAAAGGTTGCCAGGGGCTACAGTGAGAGTGAATCCTCTTTCATCAATAAACAACTTACCTGTCCTAGAAAATCACATTTTATTATGTTCCATTCTAATCTAATCTATAGGGCAACAATATTTATCATATTCTTTAGTAACCTGATTGGGAATGGACACGGACATTTCTCAGGTTTCTGAGTAATCTGATTGACCACAGCATGAAATTTTATCATTCCTTCGAGTTTCCTGACCTAGTTTTGTGGAAGCGATGAACAATATCTGAAGGGCTTTATTGTAAGGAATGTGTGCATGGTGGATGTCGTTACCTGTTTAATCCTGTTTGTGTTTTCTCATCAGGTCATCACATTAGAGGGATGGGTGGATATCATGTACTATGTCATGGATGCGCATTCCTTTTACAACTTCATCTATTTCATCTTTCTTATCATTGTAAGTTCACAGTAATTATTTAACTGATACGTCTTACTCTCTTTTAACCTCTCTGCTTTCATTAGTTGCATGGAAATGGCTTTTGCTATCATCAGCTGTGTAATTTACTCAAGTAATTTTACTTGATAACCACACTTAAAGAGATGAAAATTCGGTCATCATTTCTAAGGAATTTATAATTGAGCAACATTGAAACTGAATGCTTGTTCTTAAGAGACCTACTGAGTTACTGTAAGTACTACATTACTAAGAAAAAAATCAATCTTTTTATACAATCTTTGACTTTAATGTACACATTTAATGGTCACCATTGTATTAAATCAATTAGAATTGTATGTCTTACTAAAGTCACATCACATTAATCTGTTTTAACCTATAATCAATTATGACCAAGTTTAGTGATCAGTAAATACTACACTGTATAAGCAATTATTAAATCATCTGCAGCTAAATTAAGTATTAAACAATTTCTGCTAACCTGTTTTAGTCTGGTGTTCTCTAGCGACTTTAAAAAACTACACTTTAACTACTGTTCAAAAGATTAGGAATAGTAAGAGTTATTGTTGTTTATTAAAGAATCTTAAGTGTCACATGATTCCTCAGAAATCATTCTAATATGCTGCTCAAGAAAAATGTCTTATTATTATGTTAATAATAAAAAAATAAGGATTGTTCTCCTCAATAACAGTTGTTAATAACAGTCAATAACAATTGTGCTGCTTAATATTTTTGTGAAAAGTATTAAATTTTTTAAGTAATAACAATAATGAATTAATTAAAAAAATACTAAAAATTTTGACAAGTACCCTTTTTTAGTCCATCATTAAGAAGTGATACAGAAAATATTTTTCAGAGTTGTAAATAAAACAATGATAATTGGATTGTTTTACATTATGTTTTATTATTTCAATCTTTCTATTTAAAAATGTCACATTTAGTGCAATGTGTTACTTGCTGTTCATGTAGTTATTTGTGAATTTAAGAAATTTGTTTTCTAGCTTTTCTTTAAGTTTAGTCTTCATAAACATGCCATGTAAACAACCTGTCCTCCAACCAATACACTCGTATAGGTCGTTTGTCCAAATCCCTGAAACACGACCCATCAGAGCGTATACTACAATTGCGCCCCTATCGGCAAAAGGTCATTTTCATATTAATGTTTTGTACTCTTTTATTTGCACTCTGATTTGCATTTCGTGTAGCTCAGTTGGTAGATTATTGCGCTATACATTGATAGGTAATCATGCTATCATGGGTTCGATCCCAGGGAATGGACATGCATGAAAATGTATATGCTCAATAAATCATAATTTAGCATGATTTCTGTGAGGGTTAGGTTTAGGGGTGGGGTTAGGTGTGGTCATTAACGAATAAGCCACCTAGTAAAATATGTAGGAAATACTGTGAGATTGGTGTAAAAAGCCCACACATTGTATTTAAATAAACGTGCGTTTTGATTGGTAATGACGTTATACGTCATTTCATAACGACAGATGCAACGCGATACTGTCATTATTTTTATTATTTTTATTTTACTGTCATTATTTCTTATTATTTTTAACTTTAAAACGTAAATATAGGTCGTAATAAGGTGCTTGCACAAATGACCTATATGGTCGTTTTTTGTTGGAGGACAGGCTCCATGTAAATCACAATATTATTGTTGAGAAGACTGTCAAGAAATGTAATAAATACTAGGTACCTCGTAATCCTGCAATGTTTTTGGCCTATCTCTGTAATATAGTCATATTTTGTTTTGTCCACAGGTAGGCTCCTTCTTCATGATCAACCTGTGCCTCGTTGTCATAGCAACACAGTTCTCCGAGACCAAACAACGTGAGAACCAGCTGATGCAGGAACAGCGGGCTCGTTTTCGTAGTAATGACTCCACCTTAGCTAGCCTGGCTGAACCGGGATCCTGCTATGAAGAAATGCTAAAATACCTTGTCCACATTTGCCGCAAACTCTTCCGACATGCCACACGCATCTATGGCGAATTATGCCACAAGAGACGCAGGGGTGTGGCCAATCCTAGCAGCTCCCTCCCAGTGGGCGGGACTAATCGATATTGGAGTGACAGTGGGACAAAGATGGGTCCGGCCCAATACTGTATGCTGCATTATCATCATCCCCATCAGCATCAACATTACATCAGCAATGGGATAGAAATGAAAACCCTCCATCTTGATAGAGATGCTCAGAATTCCAAAAAGACCTCATCGCTCCCTCATGCACTGCAAAATTTAAAGGGTTTGAGGCTCGGAATTAACTATCCCACCATCCTGCCCTCCAAATTATACGCAAATTCACAAACTCGCTCACATTTGACAGGTGGAGTCAAAGCACCGGCTTTCCATCATGGACTTAACGGCAGGAAGATCTCCATTTGTAGTGGATACCATGACACTTACAAGTTGCAGCACGGTAAGAACATGGATAAAGCTATGCAATTGCATTCATATATTAACTTCCAGAATACAAAATTGCTGATAATTTACTCACCCCCATGTCATCCAAAATGTCTTTGTTTCTTCAGTCAAAAAGAAATTTAGGTTTTTGAGGAATACATTCTAGGATTGTTCTCCATATAGTGGACTTCAAAGGGGAATCAACGAGTTAAAGGTCCAAATTGTAGTTTTAGTGCAGCTTCAAAGGGCTCTACACTAGCCCAAATGAGGAATGAGTGTCTTATCTAGTGGAATTATTGGTCACTTTCTAAAAAAATAAAATAAAATACAAATAGAAACTTTATATACTTTTTAACCTCAATTGCTTGTCTTGCACTAGCTCAACCTCGCGCATTACATAGTCATGTTGGAAAGGTCACTCATGACATAGACAGAATTACTGACCCAGTGTTTACAAGGCGAATGTGCAAAGGAAATCAATTGCCCTTTAAAAAAAACAGGTAAAACAAGGTCTGACAATTTTGAAGTTAGAGGAGAAAATTTGTTTTTCACCTGACCCTACAATTTTGAACTGAAGTACACAGACAGAGAACTAACCACGCATTACTTTTTCAGCGTGATTACATAGAATGTGAAGTCATACAACTGCATCACAGAGCTAGTGCAAGACGAGCATTTTTGGTTCAAAGATATGTGTATATATATATATATATATATATATATATATATATATATATATTGTCTTTTTGACTGAAGAAGGAAAGACATGAACATCTTGGATGGCATGGGGGTGAGTAAATAATCAGGGCATTTTTATACTAGAAGTGAACTAATCCTTTAAGGTAATACTATATTTTGATAGTCTACTTTGATAGTTTACTAAAAACATTCTACTAACCACAGGTAACTGCAACTACTTGTCAACTAACAGTGAGTATTAGTATACTGTCTGCTTCCTATCTGCTAACACTTTATTTATTTGTATATTTATTTGTTTTTACATTACATGGTTCAAGCAACCCAATTCCGATTTTCTCCTCCTACGTGGCAGAGATCGAAAATGACACAATGTGTAAGCAGGAAAAAAGTGCATGGATTCCAAAATTCTCAGATCGGTTTCGGGTCTTATTCCTATGTGGAAATAAATCTGATATGATTTGGATATGTGCATTTGTTTCTGATATGCAGACAGATCAGTTATTCCCCTGTCAATGCAATCTGTACTTCACTGAAAAAGCGACAGTAGTGAATGACATCAAATCAGGTGGACGCTTTTCCGGGTCAGTAAGCAGTGTTGCCAAGTCTGCAGTTTTCCTGTGAAATTGGCTACTTTTACACTTTTCCCACGGGTTGTTTGTTTTTAATCTGTAGGTTAAAGTGATCTATCCTCCCTGCTTTTTCAAAAGAGGTGAACCCTTGAAAACCCTGTAAAAACACAATTGGGCTGGTTTTTGTTTTGTAGACCTGGATACCATGTCAGTACATTTACCCTGGATTGTTTCACAATGTGTGTATTGGAAATGCAGATATTGGATAAAGGTCACACATCAGAAAAATCTAATATACTCAACAAGTCAATTTTGCAAGTATTGCCAAGTTATTCTGTTTAACCCTAACCCTAAATTAACAGTCTACTAATACTCTAATGAGAGTTAGTTGATATATAGTTGCAAATTAACTGCAGTTAGCTGACTGACATGAAGTTACAAAGTGACTTATAGTTAGTAGAATATCTAAAGTGGACTATCAAAATTAAGTGTGAGCTATATGAATTGTGGATTAAAGGTTTACTTTTAGGGGCCACCGTACAAAAAATAAATAAATAAAAAATTAAACCTTAAGTACAAATATTGCAATCTCTGTGCAAAAAGTGAAGTGTTTTGGGTCTGCTGTCATGTTTAAAATTTGACTTTGAGTTTGTGGATTAAGAGTAAATTCTGTCTCTGGGGTTTTAGCTTAATAACGTAGATAATGGAATTCTTTATTTTTTTTCTTGGCTTTGCGCACTTGACATGCCCTAATAATTCCAAATTGAATTGAGGGAAACGTCTGAACAAACTCACACACTGTCTAGTCATTATTTTTGTGCCTCTTGACTTTTGCCTGAAATTACCTGGTGAAGAAGCCTTGGGTTTTTCAACATCTTGGTCTAAATGTATTCATAACTTTGATTCGTTTCAGCATCCTGTAGGTTAAGTACATCCTCACCTGCACTTCTGTGAAATTGCATTTAATAAATATCATCAGAGCTGGGTATTAACTGATTACATGTAACTTGGATTACGTAATCAATTCAATGCATCTTTGCTTAATGAAAGTATTTGTTTCTTTAAAAAAATTAATCTTACTGACCACAAACATTTGAGTGGTAGTGAATTTTAAATTGTGTAAATATTTTTGTATTAAAACAGATTTCTTGTTAGGAAACCTTTTGGAAAGCCAGTAGCATTTAATTTCACAACAGTTTGAAAAAAAAAAAAATCCTATAGCTCCCCTGGTAACCATATTATTCCAACACAATAACATTGGTGACAAAAACAGTAAATGACAGAAAAGTGATTTTAGTTAACACTAAAAACTATAAAATCTTAGAGAAGTCCAGTTTGATCCCATTAGGGTAATTGAAGAATTGGTGCCAAATTATTATTATTTCAAAAATTACTCACAGAATCATGTACATATTCATTTTTTGGCTGGGTTTGGTGTCATCAGGTAATAAACCATATATTTGAAATGAACTAATATGTCAGTCATGCACATTGTGAATTTCATGTAAGAGATAATTGAATCTCAGGCACAGCATATGGGTCTCAAAAAGCAGATGCAAATTTTGCCCTGAATATGCGAGAAGGAAAGTATCGATCACTTTTATCAAAGCAAATCACAGGGTTGTTAACTGTAATCAGGTCACTAATGCATCACTGGATTGCTTAATTATCTGGTTATATAACAAAATATTTTATGTAACAGGGAGGCTGGGGCTAGTTGTCACACTATTTACTGCAGTGAACATTTACATTTATGCATTCATCAGATGCTTTTATACAAAGCAATTTACAAAAGCAGTTCGTTACAACCAACAATATTCGTAAAACACAATACCAGGTTTATTAGACAACTACTGTAGATTAGGAAGCAAGCTAGAAAGTAGGAATATATTTATTTTTGACAGTCAGTTTCTGTATAGACACATAGGAAAACATCGTAGGAAAGCATTTGTGTGGATTGGACTTGGACTAGCCCCAGCCTTCCTGTGTGTGATATTAAATACTGTCGTCCTTCACTGCAGGTGTGTATCCTGGCACGTGCTCGAGTGTGTGTGTGGACAGCAGGGTGGGACTGGTGTCTTCAGATTCATCCTCCTGCCCAATTTGTGTCCAGGAAGGCGATAGTGTTAATTGCGACTCCACCAGTGAATCTGACCCAGAGAAACAGGGGCCAGACATCAACTCAGAACAGAGCAAAAGAAACCAGGATTTGGATGAAAAGGAGTCTGGGAATGAGAACTGTGTGTGTATGTGTGTTCAATATGCCAGAGCCATTTTGAGGCGGATTGTGGAGAGCGAGTACTTCAACAGAGGGATAATGATAGCAATCCTTATCAATACACTCAGCATGGGAGTGGAGTACCATGAGCAGGTGAAAATAATACACTCATTTACACACACTTCACAAATGAGGTTAATTAACATCCGAGTTGTTATTGTTCCCATTGAGTAGACCTGAGTTTTTATTGTAATTGTTCCCAGATCGTTAGATTCTGGTTCATTCACACTGCCAGTGATTTCCCGGTATCTGTGCGTGCATTCACACACAACCCGTAAAGGTCCCATAATGACACGTGACATCAGGATGTGATGTGCAATGTACGAGTTGAAAATGCAAGTCACGTTAACTTTCACTTACGTCGGTGAGGCGCTAACTGATCTCTGCTTCATTACAGTTTGCACATATTTGTTAATCGCGAACACTGATCTGCCTTCAAAACACCTGGTAAAAGAGTCGCATGATAACGTGTGTCATCACTACGACACACCCTTTACGCCATTGGTACCCGGTAATGTTACCAGGTCCCCAACCCGGGATCGATCCCAGAATCAATCCCAGGACGTGTTTGCATTCACAATGGTTTTTTTTTCTAGTTACCCCATATATAGGCCTCTTCAGTTTCACAAACTACTCAGTTTGTGAAGTAAGATTTTCGGCACAGAAATTCTCAGTCATTCTTCTAAATTATTTTTTACAACTTTGGCCATGTTTAGCATGAGAATCCATATCTTTAACATTGTGAACAACTCTGAATACACGAAACACCATTGTACCCTCCCTTTAAAGTAAAATATTGTTTAAAGGGATTTTTTCCAGTTGAAAATGAGGACTAAGCTTTAGTTGAATACTTAAATAAATTATGTAATTAAAAAATATTGATTAAAAAATAATAACCTTCCAGTGTGTCTGTGTAATTTTGGATCTTAAACTATTGCATCTGTGCAACTTGTTAGTGACCAAAAATTAATGTTGGCCTAATTCAAATGGATTAAATGTGTGTGTGTGTGTGTGTGTGTGTGTGTGTGTGTGTGTGTGTGTGTATATGTATATATATATATATATATATATATTGGGGTGCAACGGTACGCAAAAATCACGGTTCGGTACGTAGCTCGGTTTTAAAGTCACGGTTCGGTTAATTTTCGGTACAGTAAGGGAAAGAAATGCAAACATTAAACTGCAGGTTGTTTATTACTATAAACTTTTTTTAACAATTTGTTTACACTTACTTTTTAATAAAATATATATAAAATAAAAAAGAATAAGAAATAAAATACTGCTGCAAAGTTCTCCACTAAATAAAATACTCTCAATCTCAAACCAATATCATATAATAAAATATAATGAAAAATATAAATAAATAACTATGATTACAGTGCAGCATTACCAATCCCAGCTTGTAGGCCTGCTCATATTTAAAAAATATATATAACTTAATCTCGGAAGAGATTTGGCAGAATGGTTTAGAGGATATTGACAAACAATCGGTCAATACAAGATTATGCCTCATTCAAAAAAGAAATTACATAGGATTTTTCCCAATGTCTCCCCTCTTTGTGACAAGTGCAAATCAGAAGATGCTGATTTAGCTCATAGTTTTATTTTCTGCCATAAAATACAGGGATTCTGTTGTGAGGTTTTTAAAATGCTTTCAGATGTACTTAATGTAAACTTGGAACCAGACCCAGTGCTCATTATATTAGGACATTCTAACCATATATATTCGTTGAACAGTGCTCAACAGAAATTCCTCACATATTGTGTGATAACAGCCAAGAAACAGTTACTACTGTTTTGGAAAAAGGTTTACCCTCCTGATGCTAAATTATGGCTTGAGGAACTGACGTCTACTCTACACCTGGAACGAACTAGATACCTTTGGAAAGGCAACATCGGACAATTCCACAAGATTTGGGACCCTTTCATCTGCTACCTTAATAGAAATGTTACTCCTGCAATGTATTGTAGGCTGTCTTAAGTGCTGTGTATTAATGTCACGGGATTATATATAACAGGCGGGGGATGGGGTGTTGGTTATAGTTTTATTTGTTTTTATTATATTTTATTATTTTTTTTATTATTATTATTTATTTATTTATTTTTTGCATATAAGAAAATTAATCCTGGAACCTGTAATTATTTCAAGGTCATTTGTTATTTGAATAAAAAAAAAATATATATATATATATATATAACTTTTCCAAAGTGTAAAGTGCAGCATCAACAGTTTCAGTTTTTAGACCTGCTCAGATTTCGTTATTTCATTGCACCGATCGGAATTAAGAGCAAAGATCTGTTTAAATCCCGACAGGAGCTGCGTTTGAATTACAATCATTTTTTTCCTAGTTGTAGTGATGTTCACAATCGTGTGAGGCCTTTTGAAAACCTTAGGCACACTGGCATATTGCACCTGTCAAACATAGTCTATTTTGCCGTCAATACTGTTGATGGTGTCCTTTATCAGTAGGCTTTATATTTATGCTCAGCATGAAGTATAGATATTGTTGTCGTGAAGACAAGATCCTGGTCTGTCGGCGGCCTCCTCTATGTCACCTACAGGAGCAGCAGCGCGCCAGCGCCGCGTCAGGCACGATTCTGGTGTGTAAAGACACAGAAAACGCAAAGCAGCCGTCACGCAACTGACATGCAGCAGAAACGCCATGCTCACGCCACGCAGCCAATGTGTCACCGGCCTTAGTATCAGCTGCAGGGCGGGATTTACGCGGAGACTTCCGCCACTTAATATGTTCGTTTGGAAACACGAAAATGTACCTATGTTCCGCGCACAAAATATTGCTTTCGGTCATTCGGTACACACGTGCACCGTACCGAAAGCCCTGTACTGAAATGGTCCGGTACAAATACACGTACCGTTACACCCCTAATATATATATATAAATATATATATATATATATATATATATATATATATATTATTGTTATTTATTTATTTATTTTTTTACAAATTTAAATTGTGTGCTTTAAAAGTACGTTGATTTAAAACTTTTTTAAAACTTTAAAAACCCAAAATACTTTCTCCTGGTAAGTTTAACATCTAATATGTAAAGAGAAAACATATTAACATATAAGAAACAACCATAATGAATACCTCAGTTAATCCCCTGAAATGAAATTGTGATTTACCGTTTGCCTCTAATGTCAGTTTTTTGCTGACACATACAAATAAAAATTCCCAGTTTCAAAAACACTCATTGTAATACAACATGATCCCTCGGCACTGTGTTTGTGGTGTGACTCTATGCATGTTTTTGGCTCATATTGCATTTAATTAACCCCCTTGGTTAGGATTAGTGTGAGACTGAGAGGAGTCTGAGATTAACCGGTTTAAGGCAGAAGAGAGGACATTCACACTGTTGCCAGGGCAATGATTATTTACATTACAGTAGACACGTTTCATAACAGCGCTCGCCTGCTCTTCCTTGGCAAGCATTAAGGCCTCATGGAGAGAAAGAGGAGAAGCATAAATATAATGTCATGACAGTAACAACACTGTAGTTTAGCTTTTGTATACATTCCTTTTGTATACATTCCTGTTAGCAACGTATGTGTTACAAATTCCTCAGATCACATGACTTGCTAAGAAGAAGTTTTTTTGGTAACACTTTCTATGAAGCCCATATTTATAATACATTATAAGGGTATTCTTAAGGCATTATAATGAATGCATAATGGATTATAAAAAAAATTATAATATGTTATATCAATTCATGACTAATCATAACAACAATTATAATACATCATAATGCTTACGTACTGTACTTGTGGTTATAAGTTTAAGAGTATAATTATTTATAACACACAATGAACTCCTATTAAATATACTTCATTTACAGTATAATGGACTGTATCATATCTCGACATTGTTTATTTTGGATCTGCACAGTATCTTACTACAGGTTGTGAGTGGTTAGATGTTGAGTCTTATTTGAGTCTTTCCTGTGGCGCTAATGTTAATTAATTGATGTGAGCTTAATACTCCAACTGAAAAAAATGCTATGTTTTATATGGTTACATTTTATTTTGACGGTCCCATTAATCAATCGACTGCAAGCAACTTTCAACTACATGCCAACTAACTCTCATTAGAGTATTAGTATGCTCAAGAATGGTCAGTTTATCTGTTGGTTGACCATCAAAATAAAGTGTTAGCATATATTTACAGTAGCAGACATACTAACACTCCAATGTACGCTAGTTGACATGTAGTTGCAGAGTTACTTATCAACAGCTGTCTAAAGGGTACCATCAAAATAATCAAACTAATATTACAATACAAATAGTTAAAAGCAAATGTGTCATATTACACATTCATCTCATCAGATCATGGTATCTGATCTTATGGCTGTTTGAGAGAAAATAAAAATGTTATCATTTTTCAGTGTGTTATAAATCAAGCTATAACCACAAATAAGTAAATATTATAATATATCAAAACTTTTGTTATGAATATTCATGAGATGATACAACATATTATACGTTTTTTTTTACCCTTTAACCCTTATAATGTATTATTAATATGGGCCTCATCAAAGTGTTACCATGTTGTTTTTTTCTGGTAGACATAAAAGTTCACATAAATTTACATTAGGTGTTACTAGTGCTACGATTAATTGTGTCCAAATTAAACGTTTTTGTTCACATAATATATTTGTTGGTACTGTGTTATTATGTTATTATGTTTATATAAACACACACACATACAATAAAAGACCTGTATATATTTATACAATTTTAATTACAGATAAATATTTTTACTATATAAACATTACATTTTTATTAAATATATACATGTATGTGTGTGTATTTATATAGACATAATAAATATACACCGTACACTCACACATATTATGTAAACAAAAACTTTTAGTTTTTAGTTTAGATTGAACTTTTAGTTTAATTTTGTATGCAATTAATCACGATTAATCGTTTGACAGCACTAGTTGTTATGATGTATCACAGAAAACTGGACTGATATTGTATACCCATTCTCTCTTTCAGCCGGATGAGCTGACAGACGTGTTGGAGATCAGTAATATTGTCTTCACTAGTTTGTTTGCGTTAGAGATGCTCTTGAAGCTTTCGGCCTGCGGTTTGTTCGACTACATCAGCAACCTCTACAATATCTTTGATGGGATCATCGTTATCATCAGGTTCTGTGCTGTTCTGTTCGCTGTACATTTGTTGTAAATACTGTGTATTTTGACCACACATGTTCTGTCGGTTGGGTTTTACAGTGTGTGTGAGATCGTTGGACAGGCAGACGGTGGGTTTTCGGTTTTGCGGACTTTTCGTTTGCTAAGGGTGCTAAAGTTGGTGCGGTTCCTCCCGGCTCTGCGCAGGCAGCTGGTGGTACTGATGAAGACCATGGACAATGTGGCCACCTTCTGCATGCTGCTGATGCTCTTCATCTTCATCTTTAGGTTTGTATGAAAGTTCTTCCATACAAGAAGTAGTGACTGTGTAGTACTGACTGAGAGCAGATGAGTCATTCTGAATATACTGTTTCCCAGTTGGTTTTTAGTACTTTTGAAGAAATATGATTGGTCATTCATTTCATTTTCATTTTCCCAAGCACAACTTTATTCCGTTATTTCAATCCCATCACATGTACTGTATGTACTCATAATACCAGTGTTATTTAATACATCGGTATACTGTTTTATTTTTTGTTAATATTTTGAATTTGCTTTTTAGATTTTGTCACTTTTTTGTCACTTTTTTATTTTAATTTCGAGTTTTAGTAATTTTGTTGTTTTAGTTTTAGTTTTAATTCAGTTAGTTTTAGTTATTTTAGTACTTTCAACTTTTACTAAACAAAAGTGAGAGATGTTGCCTTTGCATAGTTTAAATGAAGTAGGTTTCTTTGGTAACTCTTTATTTTAAGTTCCAAATCTCACTTTTAACTAGATGCATATTAACATGCATATTATAAGCATATTGGCTGTTTATTAGTATCTGTAAAGCACATATTCTGCATGACCATATTTTAGGTCCAACCCATACCTAGACTTAACAGCTACCTTGCTAACTACTAATAAGAGTTGATTGAGGGAAAAAGTAATGATTGTTTTTCAATAGCTTTACATTTATTTAATAATAATAAAGTCAAGTAAGCATAATACATAGTATTTATTCACCTTTAGTGTACATTGTCATAATGGTTAATTTTGCCCCTAAACTAGCGCATATCAGCATTTTACATATAGAAAAATAAATACATTTAACATTGAATATAGTATGATGTTTTAGTTTCGATAAAACAAAATTATTTTATTTCTTTGTTAATAACACATTAAAATGTAATAGGCATGAAAGGGAACTTGCGATTTTAATAAAAAACTAGACCGCTCTTTCAAATAATCTGATTAATAATAATCTGTATGTCAAATTTATTTAGGAATAACCCTGATATTCTTACATTTAATGCAGTATATGTTTTTAATTTTGTAACTTTTTTTCCATGTTTGTCACTTTTTTTCTCTTGTCTTCTGTGTTTTAGTATATTGGGAATGCATCTGTTTGGGTGTAAGTTTACTCTGCGGATGGAGAATGGAGACACTGTGTCGGACAGGAAGAACTTTGACTCCCTTCTCTGGGCCATCGTCACCGTATTCCAGGTCAGAAGATTGCGATAAGCAATATATGGACGTTGTATTCTGTTAACAGGTAGAAATACTTCAGGGTGAACTATACGTTTTTGTGCTCAAGTAACACAGATCCTCTTTAACTCTTTCCCCGCAAGCATTTTTTTTTAAGTTGCCAGCCACCGTCAGGGCTTCTGATGATTTCACAAAAATTTGATGGCATCCAGTATATTTTGGTGTATGAATATTTGAATATGCAATACACCAAAATAAAGATCATAGCCTCTAATTTTAAACTAATTTTATTTTAATTTTTTTTATGTTTTATCCTAGCTTAAAGCATTCGTTTTTTTATCAACACTTTAAAATAGGTAGGTTTAAAAAAAAATGCATAATTTTGAGCAAAAAGGTGAAAATCACATTTTTATCAAAAACTACATCTGGATAATATTCAGTATGGTTATCAAAGCATAAATCCAGTAAATCGCTTTCCATCAACACCTCCAAAGCTTGCACAGACTATACCACTTCATGGATCAACATTTTATTCTGTAACATTATGTAGTTTTCATTTATATGCTGTCTATTTCTGATGATCAGTATTTCTCATATGCATCTGTTTACATAAGAGATTGCTCTTTTCTCCATCCTGTTCACATGTGTTTATAGCGTAATTATAGCGTAATGTGTAATAGCGCACCTTGTGTATAACAGTGAAAACACGAAAAGTCATAAAAACTTGTCAATGGCGGGGAAGCGTTTTCTTTTAAAAGACGAGATAAGTCATCAATGGCGGGAAGGAGTTAATGAAAGATAAAACACTACACAACTAGTTTTTGAAGCTGCTGTTCCTGAAATCCTCACATTTTGCTGAGCACCAGACGTCTGTAGGTCACTAAACTGACGGTTGAAATCTTACAGAGACTTGTATTCATAGTCCAGAAATAGCATTTTTAGTCTTCAGAGGCAAGTTTTGATTAAAAACTCACTTGTCAATGTAGGAACAGCAGCATTTTGCAAAAATGCTGAGGCAAGGGATTGTGGGTATTTAGCCTCCCCTAAATGAAGTAACAAATCCTTGGGTGTTTGAGCTAAACAGCCATTTCTGAAGCTGTACGTTTATATATTTATGGTTATTTAAATAATTTGGCCTTACATTGTTTGTAAAGTATTTAAGCAAACCTATATTTTTGTTCTGCCGCCTAAACATTATTATATAATACGGCTAAATGCTCAAATCCTCTTGCGGACATCTGTCTATTAGTCAGCAGCTCAGATTTGCTGTATACTGTATAAATGTATGTGTTTGTGTATGTGTCAGTCATTCTTTTAAGACTGGGATTATTTAAACTTCTACAAGTTGTGTCAGAGTTGAAATTGCTGAGGTCATCGAAACCTGCCCTTTATTACTGCAGACATGATGAGGTCATCAGACCTCTCCCTGCAGTATTGGGTAGTGTGATGAGGTCACCGGTGGTGACACTTGTGCAAATACTGATATGGTGCTGTATTAACTCCAGGCCCTGAGGGAAGCCATCGGAGTCAGGGTTTCTTCGGTACCGGGAGCCTTTCATTTCCCTAATCTCTATTTCTGTCGGTGTGGGTGGGAGTGTGTGTGTGTGTGTGTGTGTGTGTGTGAACGTTTGTAAGCAGAATATAAACTGCAGACTGAACGTGCTGTTTTTCCTCAGTTCTAAATCAGTCTGCAGGAAGAGAGAGATGGTTCTGTGGTGGATGTCTGTGTGAAATGTGCTGGAGTGAAAACAAACTAGCAGTTGAATTTAAATTAAATTTGAATTTATGAACCAAAAGAAAGTTTAAATGTATATATTATATTACTTATTATTACTTAAGTCTAATAGGTTTAATGCAGTAATAATAATGTTGATATTTTATTAGGGGAATTAGCATGTATTTTTAAAGAAAATACATTTTATTCTGGACAAACTTGTAATTTGTGTTTCATAAAAAAAACAATAATAATAATATTGGTCACAATGATGATAATAATCATAAAATAGTAATATTTACTAATATTTCTATTTGTTTTCATATTGTATTATTGTTTTATTTTTATTAGTATTATTATTATTATTGTTATTATTATTATTATTATATCAATATTGATTTAATATTGCAAATCAGGTAAGTAGGACTGCAGTGACAATAATTTGGCATAAAATGTTATATATTAATGAAATATAGTTTTTGTTACTATAAATACACCATTAATAATTATAGCCAAAATACTGATTCTTTCAAGGAATGTTGTACACATAGAGGTGTTGTTGTAATACATGCAAAAAATAACATTTTGATGTTTTTAATAGCATTTAGACACTTTATTGGTACAATAAACTACAGTATTTACCCACTCATAATGTAAGACAGTAGTTTAAAATGTGATGTTTATGCTAAAAATCACCATTTTGTGCTAAGAGTCGTCCTGTGTCTCTACAGATTTTGACCCAGGAGGACTGGAATGTTGTTCTGTATAACGGCATGGCCTCCACCTCCCCCTGGGCAGCTCTGTACTTTGTGGCCTTGATGACCTTTGGGAATTATGTCCTCTTCAATTTACTGGTTGCCATCTTAGTAGAGGGCTTTCAAGCTGAGGTAAGATGTCAGATGTTGAACTAGGGGCTTCAGTACAATATAGGTTTTTTCTTAAAATGTTTTGCTTGAAAATTGTGTTTGTAATATCTTTCTTTAAAATAAATAAATACCAGTTCCTATGATATTTTGTATCTAATGCAGCTTTGCAAAAATGAAAATTTGATGAAAGTTTACTCTCCCTCTCTCCCAAGATATAAAGGAGTTTGTTTCTTCATCTGAACAGATTTGGAGAAATGTAGCATTACATCACCTGCTCAACAATGGATCCTCTGCAGTGAATGGGTGCCGTCAAAATGAGAGTCCAAACGTTTGATAAAAACATAACAATAATGCACAAATAATCCATAGCACTCCAGTCCATCAGTTAACATACTGTGAAGTGAAAAACTGCTTACAATAAACAAATCCATCAAGGCATTTTTAATTGAAATAAATACCATACCATAAATTCCAAATAAAATATGAGTTCTCTGTTCGTTATGTTGCATTTTCCAGTGAAAAAGTGAGTGAATCAGTAGAGAAATATGTCTCGATCAAGCACATTTAGTAAAAACAGTCCAAAAAAGATGTAAACAATTATCTCTTTGGATTTTGATACGAGAAACAACAGGGGATGGACTCTCACTGGAGGAAGCTTTATTATGGACTTTGGACCTTATTTGAAGGATTTTTTTTCTTACAAATATGCAGCTTTTTACTTCTCAAGATTTTAACTGATTCAATTCAATTCAATTCAAGTTTATTTGTATAGCGCTTTTTACAATACAAATCGTTACAAAGCAACTTTACAGAAAATTATGTTTCTACAATATTTAGTAGTAGCTAGTAGTTTGTGCACGTTTGACAGGATTTTAGAAAAATAAAAATAATAATAATAATAATAATACAAGACGTAGTCAGCTAGATGATGAACTATCAATATTATTAATTAATAGTAATTATAGGATGCAGTCACACATGTAGCAATAATTGTTAGTTCTGTTTGTTGATTCAAGGTTAGCATCATCTGGGGTCCTCTGAGGGTCAGCATCATCTCTTCTCAGGTGTTCTGGATCCAGACTGGAGCTTGTGTAAATCCTAGTTACCACGGGATGTAAATCCCGTGGCAAAACATAGAAACAAAATAGAGACATCATTAGCATAGCTGCTGATCCAACAAAGTAAAATTAGTTTAACCCAAGCTAAAGAATAAAAATGCAGATGCAACTACACTCAATTTAAGAGATACATTATTCGAATGCTTGGCGAAAGAGATGCGTTTTTAATCTAGATTTAAACAGAGAGAGTGTGTCTGAACCCCGAACATTATCAGGAAGGCTATTCCAGAGTTTGGGAGCCAAATGTGAAAAAGCTCTACCTCCTTTAGTGGACTTTGCTATCCTAGGAACTACCAAAAGTCCAGCGTTTTGTGACCTTAGGGTGCGTGATGGGTTGTAGCGTGGTAGAAGGCTAGTTAGGTACGCAGGAGCTAAACCATTTAGGGCCTTATAGGTAAGTAATGATAATTTGTAACTGATACGGAACTTAATAGGTAGCCAGTGCAGAGACTGTAAAATTGGGGTAATATGATCATATTTTCTTGACCTGGTAAGGACTCTAGCTGCTGCATTTTGGACTACCTGTAGCTTGTTTATTGACGAAGCAGGACAACCACCTAGAAGTCCATTACAATAGTCCAGTCTAGAGGTCATGAAAGCATGAACTAGCTTTTCTGCATCAGAAACAGATAACATGTTTCGTAGCTTGGCAATGTTTCTAAGATGGAAGAATGCGGTTTTTGTAACATTGGAAATATGATTTTCAAAAGACAAATTGCTGTCCAATATAACACCCAGATTTCTGACTGTAGAGGAAGTAACAGTACATCCGTCTAGTTGCAGATTGTAATCTACAAGATTCTGTGTGGTGTTTTTTGGTCCAATAATTAATATCTCTGTCTTATCCGAATTTAATTGGAGAAAATTATTTGTCATCCAATCTTTTACATTTTTAACACACTCTGTTAGCTTAGATAATTGGGAAGTTTCATCTGGTCTCGTTGAAATATATAGCTGAGTATCATCAGCATAACAGTGGAAGCTAATTCCGTATTTTCTAATAATATTACCAAGGGGCAACATGTATATTGAAAATAGAAGGGGACCTAGGACGGATCCTTGTGGCACTCCATATTTTACTGATGATAAATGAGATGACACCCCATTTAAGTAAACAAAATGGTAGCGATCGGACAGGTAGGATCTAAACCATCTTAGAGCCTGCCCTTGAATACCTGTATAGTTTTGTAATCGATCTATGAGTATGTCATGATCTATGGTGTCGAACGCAGCACTAAGATCAAGTAAGACTAGAAATGAGATGCAGCCTTGATCTGACGCAAGAAGCAGGTCATTTGTAATTTTAACAAGTGCAGTTTCTGTGCTATGGTGGGGCCTAAAACCTGACTGAAATTCTTCATACAGATCATTTTTATGCAGGAAGGTGCTCAATTGAGCAGACACAACTTTTTCTAAAATTTTAGACATAAATGGAAGATTTGAAATAGGCCTATAATTTGCCAGTACACTAGGATCTAGTTTTGGTTTCTTAATAAGAGGCTTGATAACCGCCAGCTTGAATGGTTTTGGGACGTGACCTAAAGATAACGACGAGTTAATGATATTGAGAAGCGGTTCTTCGGCTACAGGTAACAGCTCTTTTAGTAATTTAGTGGGTACAGGATCTAATAAACATGTTGTTGGTTTAGATACAGTGATAAGTTTATTTAGCTCTTCCTGTCCTATATTTGTAAAGCACTGCAGTATATCTTTGGGTGCGATGGATGAAACTGAAGTGTTAGACGCTGTAGAATCTACATTCGCTATTGTATTTCTAATGTTATCTATTTTATCAGTGAAGAAATTCATTAAGTCATTACTATTTAACGTTGGTGGAATATTTGAATCAGGTGGCGTCTGATCATTTGTTAATTTAGCCACTGTGCTAAATAAAAACCTTGGATTGTTTTGGTTATTTTCAATGAGTTTGTGGATATGCTCTGCCCTAGCAGTTTTTAGAGCCTGTCTATACCTGGACATACTGTTTTTCCATGCAATTTTAAAAACTTCCAAGTTAGTTTTTCTCCATTTGCGTTTAAGACTACGAGTTACTTTCTTGAGAGAGTGAGTATTACTGTTATACCATGGCACAGTACGTTTTTCTCTAACCTTTTTCAATTTGATGGGGGCAACAGCTTCTAATATATTAGAGAAAATAGTGCCCATGTTGTCAGTAATTTCGTCTAATTCATGTGTATTTTTGGGTACAAATAGCAGTTGAGATAGATCAGGCAGGTTATTTGCGAATCTGTCTTTGGTGGCTGGAACAATAGTTCTGCCCAGACGGTAACGCTGAGACATATAGTTAATATCAGTTATACGCAGCATGCTGATGGACTGGAATGGTGTGGATTAATTATGGATTATTGTGATGGTTTTATCAGCTGTTTGGACTCTCATTCTGATGGCACCCACCCTGCAGAGGATCCAATAATGAGCAAGTGATCCTCAATTTCTTCTCCAAATCTGTTCTGATGAAGAAACAAACTCACTGACATCTTGAATGGCCTGAAGGTGAATACATTTTCAGCAAATTTTTATTTTTGGGTGAACTAGATTCTCTAAATTCTCTCTGAAGTCTCTAAATTGTGGGGGTTCTACTACTGTAACTTGCTGAAACTACTTCCTCTAGTGAAACATCTGCTTGAATCCACTGCACAACTGAATTAGATATGGCCATATTGCATTTAATTGAGTTTCCAAGAGGGGGTTTTTCATGTTAAGAGTGAGATGCTATCAGAGGACTAGAATTATTACACTCTAACTCAATTACAGCACAGTAACAATTATGCACACCATGAAAAAAAAGGGTTTCCTTTGAGCGCACATGGAAATTAGGAAACACGCTCTTGTTTCCTTTCGTTATTGGTGTCACATCAAAGAGATTGATTGTGTGGATTGGTGTATGTTTGGTTTGTGTGTGTAATTTTCATGTAGATGAGACTCATCTGCAGTGCACATGCACAGAGGCTGAGCTGCAGCTGGTGTGATGATGTGCTTCATGGGAAAACCCTTTCAATCAAACAATCTGTTGTTCCTTTTTTCCTCTCTGTCTTTTATCTCTCTCTCTTTTTTTGTCTGCAAGGTACAAATATCACACACATACACAATGGACACTTTACCTACTTACACAATACTCAAATACACATTTACACACACTTTTCCGGTTGTTGCTGCTGGAAATTGCAGATACTCATTTATTCCTGCTTTTTTGCTCCTTTTTCCATTACTTTTTTATTTTTTTTAATAGGAGATTTTGGAGTTAAAATGAACAAATCTCAATGGCTGTTGCTTGGCTCTTTCTATGCACTTTACTGTCCATTGCAATAGTGTAATCATGTGTACATACACTTTTACATAATCCATCTGTATAGTATGTTCATAGTACACCTATCTGTATATCATGCTAATAGTATTTAAAATCTCTAAATTATGTCCACAATACTTATCTGTATAGTTATTGTACATATTATAGACCTTGTATATTCTGTACTTACTGCTTATTACACTTCTGGTTAGATGCTAACTGCATTTCGTTGCCTTGTACCTACATGTGCAGTGACAATAAAGTTGAATCTAATCTAATCTAATCTTGTGTGACATAACCCATCTAGGAAGTACACAACCTAGTTTGTTTTGGTATTGAACAGAGAACTTTCACAATAAAATCTGTTCCTGTTGGATTTATTTCAGCTGAAATATCCTGTTTCACTCAAATAAAAACCTAATTGACAGTGGCATGCACAGGCGGGGGGTTGGAGGTGTGGCCCCGGGGGGGCTTGAAGCCCTGCCCCTTTGAGGCCCTTTCAGTTTGGTCTGACCCCGGTCCATGATTTGTGGAAGGGGTGTGCTATATGAAGAGTTTTGATCGTGGACGATAAAAATTTCTCCACAGTCTGCTTTTGAAGAAATATTGTTGTATTGATTTAGAGCGCACATTCTATCAGCTGCAGTTCTGGCGCCGCTAAATCAATATACTGCGACATACATTAACATCAGTGTTAACTCAGCGGTAGAGTTATGCCTTGTCCAAATACCCACACTTGCGGTCTTTGCACTAGATCACTTGAATAATAATATGACGTATTTCCTGTATTTGGCACAAGTGTTCAAGTGAGGATGAAGACCATAAGAAAAACACGCTCTTGTTTCCTTTCAAGTTCGGTGACTCATCAAAGATTGATTGTGTGGATTGGTGTATGTTTGATTTGTGTGTGTAATTTTCATGTAGATGAGACTCATCTGCAGTGCATATTCACAGACGCTGAGCTGCAGCTGGTGTGATGATGTGCTTCATAGGAAAATGCTTTTCATTACCTTATGGGTCACACATTAATTTTTGGTGCTTCTAATTGTGTAATAAAAAGCAATTGCAAATGATGTACAAAATAAATACAGACTTCAAAAAGTCTCGCGATTTATTTCCAACACATGATGCGACACACTAAGCCTTGATTACCGCTCCGGAGGTGTGCGTTTTTAAGATCTGGACAGTATTGCACATGTACTTCCTGTCGCGAGCACGCGCTCTTAAGTGGCCAAGACCGCAAGTGTGGGTATTATTTGGACAAGGCATTACTCTCATGGGACACTGCACTTATTCACTAAAGTAATTTTTTGCATTTTTGCATCAGATGTTGCAAACCTATATTAATATATTTCTCGTGCTGAACACAAAAGCTGGGTAACCAAACTGTTGCCACATTGACTTTGATAGTAGGAAAAATACTATGGAAGTCACTGTGGACCAGGAACTGCTTGATTTTCCACCTTTTTCAAAATAGCATTTATGTTTAGCGGAAGAAGGAAACTCATTATGGTTTAAAACAACTTTTGAGTGAGTACATGAAGGTCTAAAAAATAAAACACTAACCTATTTACATTTTAGGTTAACTATTCCTTAATGTTAATAAAAAACCAAACACAAAGAGAAAAATCACTCAATACTCTTGACTGAAAAACTGTAATACAGTTGCTTTAATAGGAATCAATGTGTATAGTGTTTTATTATTATACTTGTCATTCAATTTTTTGAATGCTCCTGCTGAATACATCTATTTTACCTGGAAATAAAACACTGTTTATTTAATTTTTATATTATGTGTATTTGTTATGTGTATTTTTGTTCTCGTTTTTTAATAACAAAGATAAAATAATAACAAAAATGTTTATCTTCACCCACTTTGGCCTTAATATCCTCCATCATTTTTCATATTTTGTTACCTTAAAAGGCTTTGTCTTTATAATGGGCAAATTAGTTTGATTGTGATGCTCAAGCAGCTTGCAAAATAGAAAAAACAACATTACAAAGAATCATGATAAAATCATGGTATTTTAAAAAAAAAGGGAAAAAAATTATATTTTTGCCATATCACTCACCCCAAGCTGAGGGGGAACAAACCCATCTCACCCCTGCCCCTCCAGAGGTTAGTGCACACCACTGCTTATGGAAGTTAAATAGGTCTGAATGTTATTTCATGTTGATTTTAAATACATGAAAAGATAAAGTTACTTGCAGGATTTTTTTCCTCTATGCAAACAGTATTGATCTCAAAACAAATAAAATATTAGAATTATCCCTTTACATCATGCATGAATATTCATTGCGAATTTGAAGCATGGAATTTTAAAAGCAACCATGGAATGTTTTCTTCATCGAAAGTGGTTTTACTGTAAACTCATTGTTTTTATTAACTTTTTTATTTTGTTTTAAGTTTTCATTAAATTTTTGAGACACAAGCCAAACAGAACCCATCTAGCCATAAATACATAACCAAATATGCATAAATCAATAAATAAAAATACAAAAACTATATAAATAAATGTATAAATCAGATTTAGTCACTTGCATGAATCACACTATTTAGAAAAAAAAGAACAAGTAATAAATAATACATGATTCTTATTCATTCCTGCTTTGCTCCCTTTTTCACTTTTTTTTCAGTCACTCTTTATTTTTGACATATTCACAACAGGAGATGTTTGAGTGTAAAATATTGAATCTCAGTGGCCATTGCTTGTTTGGCGTAATCCATCCAGGAGCTACACAGCCTGGTTCATTTTGGTATTAAAGCCCACTTTTCACAATAAATTCAATTTCTAATTTAATTCTAGTGAAATTTCCTTTTTGAATGGGTCAAAATGCTGTCCTGTTGATTTTAAATGCATAGGAAAAGGAAGTTGCAATGACTCGAATAGGACGAGGACAACTTAAGTTAACTAAGCATGAGATTAGAAGGTAGAGAGTTGCATACCCTTGAAAGAGCAAATGTAATTGTATTTGTTCTGCATTTATTTATGCTGGCCTTGTGAGGATTGGGTTGATGTGACAATATGATGATTCATTATTATGAATTCAAAATATTAGCCTTTAAATGTCGTTTCTGTTTCTTTTTCAGGGTGATGCTTGCAGATCAGACACTGATGATGACATGTCGTCTGACTATGGTGATGAGGACAAACTGAGAGAACTGCTGAACTCAGGTGTGTGTGTGTGTGTGTGTGTGTGTGTGTGTGTGTGTGTGTGTGTGTGTGTGTGTGTGTGTGTGTGTGTGTGTGTGTGTGTGTGCGCACAGCTGTTTATATGTGACCCTGTCTGTGAAATCCAGGCTGAAGTTTCAAAATCTAATTATGAGGTAACAAGCATCAAAGTTTGATTTCAATCATTTATTTCACTATGATTTCAATCTTTGACATGGCAAATGACAAAATGTTCTTTACATTATAAAGGTTTATGTAAAATAGCAAATCACCAAAAAAAAACACAAAACACGTTTTGTTGTTTTATGCTATTCTCTTGTTGATATTAGGATCAGAGATGAAAATGCAGACATTAATGCCCATCTCAAACGGACACCTGGAACCTCGGGCGTCCATGCCACCTCACAACACACCCATGCAGCTCAATGCCACACCCAGAACTGAGGTGTCACACATCTACAGCCAATCACGGCGCAACAGCAACACCTCCACTGAGCCACATGACCAGAGATCCCTGGTGAGGAGTGAATGCTGTTACATGTAAACCTACACAAATAGTGTTAGTCTCAAAACATTTGAATTGATGTTTTGATCTATATTCATATTAGAATTATCCATTTCCAATCATGAATATTCATCACTAATTTTCAGCATGGAATTTCAAAAGCAAACTTTCACCTCAAGGTTTTTTTCTTCCTTAAAATGTTTTTTATCATGGCATCTTATTGTGTTTATTGCCTTTTTATTGGAATTTTGGTTTACTGTTGAACTATAAGCAAAGCATTATCTTCATCTGTTGTTATATCTTTTATATTATTAACACCATTAAACTGGAAAAATTAATCGCCTGTGTTAATGCACTAATTTTGACAACACTAATGTATAGATTAGGGCTGTTAGTTTAAAATGTTAACTTAACTAATTAGTTATGAAAAATAACACGGTTAAAATATTTTTACGCAGTTAATGCATTGGCCCTGCCCTCATCATCATCTTACATTTCATACAGATGACTGTTGACAAAATATGATGCAGGGCAACAACTCCATAAATGCAGTTATGCTGTACAATTCTAAATATCGGTACAAAAAATGCCCCTGTATGAGTTTTTGTCTCATATTTATATCATAAAATAAGCAATATCACACAATCATCGAGATCAATATCACACATAAGTGCTGTTTGTCCTGAATACCAGGAGTTAAAAGTGTTTTAATAGCCTACAACAGTTCAATAAATAAGAAGTTGATATTGTATTATATTTCAAACACAATATTATCTGTTTTTGCTCAGTTTTGCAGAGAACATATTTTTTAAAGCCACAGGAGAATTGTTGTGCATCTCTGAGCAACACAGAAGTGTTTAGTTTATGAATGGATACACGTTTTGAATGAATCGTGTGAATCAATGATTCAAAGGCTCATTCATAAAGAAAGCCATTTACTTCATTTCTGAATGAATCAGCCATTTGAATGAATTGAATGAATAAATAACTCATAAAGACATAGTTTAACTCATAAAGATGTAGTTTCTTATTTAGAGTATCATTGAAAATAATAATAATATATAAAAAACATTAAAAGGATAGTTAACCCCAAATATTAAAATTCTCTCATCATTTACTCAATCTCATGTCATTTCAAACTGTTGTGTAACATAAAAGAAGGTATTTTGAAGACTGTTGGTAACAAAGACAATGGGCCCTATAAAACATCCGGCACAATGCGACGCAAGGCGCAGCGCAAGTGTGTTTGCTAGTTTCAGTCTGGCGCCATTCGCATTTTCCCGTCCAGCACCACATCACTTAATTAGCAAATGCATTGCTCTCATTTTGCACCCATAGGCATGCTGGTCTAAAAAAGAGGTGTGTTCAGGTGCATTGCTGGCGCATTGCTATTTTAAGGAGCTGAAAATAGACTGCGCCATAGACCAACTCAAACCTGGTCTAAAGTCTGGCGCAATGTTTTTTCTTTGTTATTCGAAGAGCTTACATGCTGCTTATTAAACATAGGGACGCACAGCAGCACACAAACATGCCACATATTAAAAGTTAAAGGATTGCAATGCATACAATTTTTTTGTAGACTAATTAAATATATATATATATATATATATATATATATATATATATATATAAATGCCTACATGTCATAATGGATAGTCATCGCATGTATCAGAATTAGGTCGCACACGAGCAGCTCCGTTTCATCTCGAGACGCATTCTGTCTTCGCGCTTGCCCAATTGTAAATAGAAAATCCATCATGGCACGAGCGCAACTTAAATGGAATGGAAGATGAGACTCTGATTGGTTTATTGCACGTTACACTCAAAAAACACCCATTACTCATTAAGAGAATTAGGACACCCCTTTAGACCACGCCAACCATTTTTGTTTGTTGGAAGACTGTTTGAACAGTTAATAGCCTAAATGTTTAAGTGTAATACATTTTATGTTTAATTAAATAAAATATTTATTTCTAAAGCTATGTTAATACTTGATACTTTCTCATTTAACACATTAATGGCTTTAAATTATATATTTCACAGTCAAATTTAATTTTGCGATTAATTAGATTAATTAATCGAAACATCTAAATTGTCATATCTAAGAGGTTATAAATACTCCACATTGTCCCTCTCATTATTGTATATGTGTCAACTTAATTCTTTTTTTTTGTATGTGTAATTTTTTATCAGTTGTTGCATTCTGTGATAATCAGCTACAGTTTGTGTGTCTGTTGTAGTCCAGCCTTTGGGGAAGTCGCCGCTCCAGTTGGAACAGCCTTGGCCATGCCTCCAGTCTAATGAGACGTGCTCAGTCAGGGGAACGTGAATCTTTGCTTTCAGGAGTGGGACAGGACAGCATGGATGACAGCCAATCAGAAGATGGGAAATCCAGCAGGACTGGCAGCCTGGGCAGAGTTTCGTGTCTGGGGTCATTTGATTTTCCAGAGCATCTCCAGGTTCCACGCCCATATTTGGAGTGTAACGGCAGAAGAGATGGAGGTTATCCATCCTCTCCCAACATAACACGTCCCGATCCACCATCCACACAGTGCGCAGATGATGATGAATTTGAGGAGGTGGGGCCTTTTCTATAATAATGTTTTATTACTGATTATACTATTACAGTATATCAGTCACGTAGATCAGATATTCTTGACATTGTTAATTATTGCAGATATTATAGAAATACTACATATATGCTAATGTTTTCTTAAAAAACATGCATTTCTATTCTTTGTTTTCTTTAAGCGTGTTTTTTTTTATTTCTTATTATGTTTTTGTTTCATTTAGAGCTGGTGTCTGATTGTGAAGAGACTGTTGGAGCCGTATAAACCCCAGTGGTGTAGAGACCATGAGGATTGGTCACTTTACTTATTTTCCCCCCAAAATAAGTGAGTGCCAATACAGCAGACCAACCAAACACACATATAAGCACATAATGAATGCTGTGCTTGCACATTTCTATACCATTCACACTGCTCTTCCTCTCTCATTCTATGCAGGTTCCGTTTGCGCTGTCAAAAGGTCATCACTCATAAAATGTTTGATCATATTGTGCTGTTTTTCATCTTCCTTAACTGCATCACAATTGGCCTAGAGAGACCTGAGATCCAACCTGACAGCACGGTGAACACAATCACAACTCTCATTCTAGTGCTATCATCAAGATCTATTATATTTACAAAATATTTGTAAATTTATAGAGAATTAATAAATCCAATTATTAATATTCTTTTATCGTAATTATAAATGATTATGTGGGTTAATATTATAAAATGCTTTCAGAACTGTATGATTCTGCCCTTTAGAAAACATTTTAAAGTTGCATGTAGCATATATAAACCCATAAACAAACTGTCCTAAAAAAATATATATTAAAATTATAATATCCATTATACCTCCATTATATAAAAAGGGAAATAAATGCAGTAAAAAGTTACCGGGTGACTGGGTAAATGCTCTTTTACTGGTCCCCATGTGGTGGATTTGTTGCTATTTTAAATTACATTTTCATATATTTTTTTTATTTGTTTGACAGGAGCGGATGTTTCTTAAAGTGTCTAACTACATCTTCACTGTGATCTTTGTGGCTGAGATGACTGTGAAGGTAGGAAAGCACTACAATATTAATTAAAGGCATACATTTGAGTTTGGTTGTTTTAACTTTTTTATAAACTAGTAAAAAAAGTAATATGACATGCAGATGACATTGATGATGACTGCTATGTTGTTGTTGTTGCAGGTGGTTTCTCTTGGACTGTACGCTGGTCCAGACTCGTACCTGAGGAGCAGCTGGAATGTTCTAGACGGCTTGCTGGTATTTGTGTCTATTGTGGACATCCTGGTCTCTCTGGCCTCCACTGGTGGGAACAGAATCCTGGGTATCTTACGAGTACTGCGACTGCTCAGAACACTAAGACCCTTGAGGTAAGACTCTCATTGAAGGTGTGTATGAATGAGTAGAGGTACACTAAGTCCTCTGGTGTAGGCAGTTGTAATATTAGAATATAAGGTGGAATTCACTCAACTTTTTTCCAAGGAACACAAAAGGAGATGTTTAGCAAAATGTTCACACTGCTCTTTTACAATATAATGCAAGTGAAGTGGGGCCAGAGCTGGTGAACTCAAAAAATGCTCAATAAATGTTGTGTATACAGTTTCTGAAATGTTGATGCACTACAATTTTGGCAACCGAAAGAATTTAGGTTAAAGTGAATTTTCCATTTTGGCTGAAACTGCTGAACTGAAAATATTTCAATTTGAATTTGAATCAGTCTTCAGTTTGATGAACCAAGATTGTATTCTGTGCTTTTATTTTATGGTTTCAGGTGATGCATGAAAAAAAGTTCATTAGGCATTGTATTTATCAACACTACAATCCAAAAATCCTACTGAACTTGTGCGTTTTTTTTTTTTTTTTACTTTTGGATATGAAACAAAATCTCAGCTTTCAAATTTGGTCAATTTTATAATGAAATATGAAGAATAATTTATGTATGTTTTAATAAATCTGTCATTAAAACTATTTTTATTACATATAACATTTAAATGTCCATGTTTCAGCAATGTATTGGATTACAAATTATATCAGTGATATAAAAACTGACTTTTATAATTTATTTGTAATTTAATTGCTTATACAGTATATAGAACTCACTTTTTTTTTAAGTTTTAATTATTAAATCAACTTTATTTTCCATTTCAGCTTTTAGCTAAATGAAAGATTTAACTTTGGTTTTTGTTTTTCAGTAAAAATGAATTATGGTGCATCACCATTCTTAAATCAGATATAGACCTAAATTATATTTAATATGCAGAAAATCTTCCTCTTTGCCAAATCTTTAAATTTCATTTGCACTTAAAACCAAAAGCTGCATCTCACCAGACCTGACTTTGATCTGACTTTTGAAGTTTTATTAATGCTGTCCATGGTGCTGAAACCACATTTCATCTCTTGCTATTGTCAGGAAACTGTTCCTTTAGTCACATCTGAACAAAACCGGCAACTCTCAGACAGAGAGATATTCTGCTGAGCAGACTTACATATTCATTTCAAGGCTAACACTAGAGAACATCTCGTCTCGTCAGCGTGTTGTGCAACACTGAGCCCTTTTATTAACACACGCGTTCAGTGGTTTTGCATTGAGTTCAGATATTGTTGCAACACCAAATATGCATTTCTTTGTTTGTTTGTGTCATCAGGGTCATAAGCAGAGCTCCCGGATTGAAGCTGGTTGTTGAAACATTGATCACATCTCTCAGACCTATTGGAAATATTGTGTTGATCTGTTGCGCTTTCTTCATCGTCTTTGGAATTCTAGGAGTTCAGGTACACACATTTTGCTAGTGTCTACATTTCTAAAAGAAATTCAATTCATTTTTATTTAGGAAATAAAATCACTGATCAGAGCTATTGCTTGCTTTGTAATTTAGAGTTTATTTGTAATAATGTTGTCTAAATGTAAGGTATTTTTCTTTTACTCAGCTCTTTAAAGGGAAGTTTTATCATTGTGAAGGCTTTGATACTAGAAATATCACCAATAAATCTGAGTGCCTGCAGGCTAAATACAAATGGGTCCGTAGGAAGTACAACTTTGATAACCTGGGTCAGGTAGGATGCTCACAATCACTTACACTCACTCATATAGACGTAGACATTAAGGGGGAATTCATGGAGAATTAATTATGTCCACCGGGAGCGTCTTTTATTTAAAAATCAACCCTTCTCATTTGCTCTTTTTATAAACCATCAAGCAACCCATTATATTTTAGATTCAGGTCACACAAGCACATTTTATCAAGGTGACAGGGTTCTGGTTAAGAGTATTTCTCAATCCTGTTCTCTTGTTTCATATGTAAAATCTGAGCTATTTTTAGTTTAGACCTGCAACTTTACTACCAGCATGTAATTAACTGGCTTTTTTATTTTGTTCACAAGTCAGTGCATAGTGCCTAGTTATATATAGCTTATGTTTACACACACGCACACACACACACACACACACATACACAAATACTTGTGATGTTTCATGACTTATGATGAAAAAATTGTAACATTAAAAAAAAAAATCTTTTGAACTTTCTATTCATCAAACAAATCCTAAAAATAAACGAAAATCTTCTGAAAGTGCAATACAACTGTTTTAAATGTTGATAGTAATATGAAATGTTTCTTGAGCAGCAAATCAGCATATTAGAATGATTTCTGAAGGATCATGTGACACTGAGGACTGGAGTAATGGCTGGCATCACAGGAATAATTGCATTTTAAAATATATAAAAATATAAAAGAGCTTCGAACTGTAATAGTAATTTTATATGTTTTATCTAAAAATGTGTTCATCTCCCCTTTCCTCCAGTATTTTACAGATATTCATATTGTTGGCAGTGATAGAGTAATTCTGTAAAATATTCTCTTGTTCACATGAATCCATTTTATCTCTCTTTTGCAGGCACTGATGTCATTATTCGTCCTGTCATCTAAAGATGGCTGGGTCAGCATCATGTATGATGGCTTAGATGCCGTGGCTGTGGACCAACAGGTGTGTGTGTGTGTGTGTGTGTGTGTGTGTGTGTGTGTGTGTGTGTGTGTGTGTGTGTGTGCATTCTTCAGGTAACTCTACTGAGTGTGGAAACACTTACACCTTACTCTGAATCTATCCATTTTAACTAAAGGTGCCACAAGCGTTGACTGCTTTTTTTCTTTCCTGAAGTTCAAGTGACACAATCACAAAAGGCAGCAGTAGGTTTTTAGGTAAAGCGAGTGTTTGTTTGATTAATTCAGCTCTGAACTGAAGAAAAAAGGGAGAGATAGAAAAAAATACAGTGGAGGACACTAGAATGAGCAGCAGAGAGGAGGAGAGACAGAACATTCATCATTTAAATCCACTGAGAGGTCTTACATACTCTCTCTTACACACACATACACAGAAACATTGAGTCCACGGACAGTAACAGACTCAACACAACTGGTTTATATAGTGTCCTTACAGTGGCCCATCTTTTGTTTAGTAACAAATACCAATCGTGTTGCATATACAATAAGACAAGTATAGAGTTTCCATTCCATTCTGCACTTTCTTTCTGTCGCATTCCCTGTCTTTGCTTTCTTACTTATGGGCTCCTTTGTCTCCACCTTCTTTTAATGTAAATTTTTACATTCTGATTATGTACTGTATGTCACATCACATTAATGATGCTTGCTTTATTATGCCAATATTCCAGTTTGTGTGTGTGTGTGTGTGTGTGTGTGTGTGTGTGTGTGTGTGTGTGTGTGTGTGTGTGTGTGTGTGTGTGTGTGTGTGTGTGTGTGTGTGTGTGCGTGCGTGTGTGTGTATAATGGAATTAAAATGAAGGAATTATGTTTGAAATTTTGTGGCAAGTTAAATATTTATGTATTTATTTAGAAATATTACTGTCATTTAACAATTATTCATTAAATAGATCAAAGGTAAAAGTAAACTTATTTATAATGTTAAGTTTTTCTCAAATGAATGCTCTTCTTTTCATCTTTTTGTTCATCCAAAAAGTCCTTTTATTATAAAATAAAACTGTTATAATAGACATTAGAATGATTTCTGAAGGATCATGTGACACTGAAGACTGGAGAAATGATGCTAAAAATGTAAAGTAGCTTTGCATTACAGGAATAAATTTTAAAAGAAACAAAATTAGAAGGTCATTTTAAATTGTAATATTATTTAAAAATGTTCACTGTTTTTATCATATTTTTGATCAAATAAATGCTGTTTTTGTGAGCACAAGAGACTTATTTAAAAAACATTAATACATCTTACTGACCACAAATATTTAAACATTTCAGTAGTTTTATTCTTAAAATTTTAATTGGTGTTTAACTAAGACTGCTGGCATATTATTCTGAATATTATTCATTTATTTTACATCCGCACATACTCTAGAATTAACAAACTATTAATGCTATTTTAGTGGATTTGAAGAAATATGCTCTAGGAGACAGGAGCAGCATTTAAAAAAATCAAGATTTAATTAATGTGCAGAAATTCAGCTAAATAAATTCCAAGAGTGAGTATCCAGCATTTCAACAAACGAATGGTAGGAGAAATATGTTCAAATTCAGTGTAGCAAATAAAGTTTGTATTCTTAGTATACTTTACTGTGCTCATCACATGGACACATAAATATTTCCTTATGAAAATTACACCTCTTTAACTGCACAAAGTCACCACTTTAAGACTGTTTTTCTCTGTTTTCTTTCTTCTCTCTTTGTAGCCCATAAGGAATCATAATCCCTGGATGCTTCTGTACTTCATCTCCTTCCTGCTGATCGTCAGCTTCTTCGTGCTGAACATGTTTGTAGGTGTGGTGGTCGAGAACTTCCACAAGTGTAGACAAGACCAAGAGGAAGAGGAGGCCAGACGGAGAGAGGAGAAGAGACAGAAGCGCATGGAGAAGAAACGCAGGAGTAAGCGTGTGTTTTTTGTACGCGTGCACAGAGTGTCATAATAAAAAGTATTTTTTCTATTTTCACTGAAAGCACAATTCAGAACAAAATGGATTTTGGGCCTTTTTTTTGTTTTGGCAACTTTAGTATTCAGAGGAGCAAAGAGCCACAAAATATTTTGTGGCTTGTCACTGTTGGTTAGGGTAAAACTGGCATGGAACAGATTGGTTTTATTGCTTGTAACTTCATTGCATCACACATGGTTAGCACAGTACAGTTTAATTGCTGTCATGTGTATTTAGCTTGAGAAACAGACAATTAATAGTGATTTCCACAGCCACGTTCTTCAAAAGCCTTTTGACTTTGTTTGACTTCAAAACCACATAACCAAAATTTAATTAGACAGGAGGCACACAATTATAAGTTAGAGTAAAACCATTTACTCTTGCCTCAAATCACACTTTAATCCTGTGCTTTGGATATAATTAACAACAACCTTTCTTTAGAAGTACTAGTGTCAGGTAACATAGATATAAAAACATGAGTGGGGGTTAAACAATAGGTAGAATTATATATTTCATAGGGCTAAGTTTTGCAACAAATTTCACGATTCGATTCTATGTCTGATTCGGTTCAATTATTTTAGACTTTACACTCAGTGAAGTTTTCATAATAATTAAGTTAAAATTAGGTTAATATATTTCTACTCCAATTCATTCAATTTTTTTTAAAATAGAAACATTTTAATGGTGGCTGACTGTCATAAAAACTTAATGGATTTATTTTAACATAAATGAAACAATTATAATGAATATGTTCTACAGTGCACATATTTAGAAAAATGCTCCTCTTTGGAGTTAATAAGTTTTGTTAAGTTTTCGGTCACAAAATATGTTTTTGTGACATAGTTTACAAGCTTGAGCTTGACTGAGCAATTACATGAGATAGGATACAGATTTTGGTAAGATGTACTCTTTCTTTTATCATCTCTTCAGACATTCATTCATGTTTATTTCACTCTGAACTGAGGCGCTGCAGTGATCTGTCACTCCACATTAAACAGCGCAAAATGGCATTTATTGTTTGAATACTGTAATAAAATAGACATCATTTTAAATCGGAGACTTTGTTTTATATCAAAAATAACAAAACACACAGCTGATTGTGATTTGGATAGGAGGTGTGCTACATTGAAAACAGGCTAGAATCAAACATTTAAGAATCAATATCGATTCAATTCAAGAAATCCATATTTTTTACCCAGCCATAGTATTTCATGTAGTTTACATATTTAAGGGCCTTGTTTATGGGTAAAAATATTAAGCTCTTCAGGGACAATAACCAACTGTCTTAAAAACATATTCATAACACTCACAAATGCAAAGCATCCCAGAATGCCCCATCAACCACATGACAAAATGCTAAAAGACACACACATCTTCCTAAAACCTAAGTGGTGAGTTTTACATAAGTAAGCAATATTCACAGTGCTGTAGTATACATCATATATCATCAGTACTTTTTGTAAGAATACCTGAACTGGAAACTGAATTAGTTAGCTGTCTCAAGACATCACTTGCTATCTCTCTCTCTCTATCTCAAATGCTCACAAAGCTTCTCTCAAAGACACCTTGAGCAGTCGTGAGCCATGATGGATGTGGGGGACGCTTGGCTGGACATTTACAACGTCCCTCAGATGACTCGACTGTTTGCTAACTGTGACCACACACACACACACTGCTATGTTAGCAGTTTAGTAGCCAGACAAAAACTGGGTCAGTGTGCTTATGTTTGACAGGGACAACAAAGTAGCCTATACATTAAACTAACAACACACATCCTGCCCTTGAGTTAGTTTCAACGAAACATCACAAATATTGTGAATATTAACATGTATTCAATTCAAAGCTGCATTCCAAAACTGACATATTTGTTGTTCACAGCATCCTTTGATGCAAGATGAGTGTGTGTGTGTGTGTGTGTGTGTGTGTGTGTGTGTGCGTACCTGAATACACCCTAATGAAGGTGTTCTATTGTTCTCTGTGTGTTTTTGTCTTTCAGAGGCCCTGGAGAGGCCGTACTATGCAGACTACTCTCCAACACGCCTCTATATTCACACACTCTGCACAAGCCATTATCTGGACCTCTTCATCACCATCATCATCGCCATTAATGTGCTCACGATGTCAATGGAGCACTACAGACAACCCAAGGTTTGGTGTATTACACAAACACACACACAGAGAGACAACACTTCTGCAGGGTTAATGATACTATTAATAAGTTAAAAAAAATATATCAGAATTTTAGCATTGCATCTTTTTTCTTAACAAAAAATGGCACACCAGTGTGCTACTATACTACTGAAATAGACACTATACTATCTTATAATAGACTATATATATATATATATATATATATATATATATATTTATTTATTTATTTTTTATTTTTTATTTTTTTTTATTAGCAATAACAACACTGGTTCACACCTACTTTACTTCCATAATCTGACATATTTCAGAGTGAAACATTATTCAGTATAAACAAATCTAGTTAATATAGATTTATGCATCAGAAATAGTTTGGATCATGAAAAGTGGGAGTTACATAACTTGTGATGTTAACCGGAAAGGAAAGTTACTTATGCTGCATAGAAATTAATTACATTTTGATTTTGATTATTTTGACAGACATATTTTTTACTATATAACGAATTTCTGTTGAATTCAAGTTTAATATTCTATGTGTCTGACTGTCTGTATCTGTGTTTCTCAGTATCTGGATGAAGGCCTGAAGTACTGTAATTATTTGTTCACGCTGGTTTTTGTGATCGAGGCTGTGTTGAAATTGGTTGCCTTTGGCTTTAGGAGGTTTTTCAAAGAGAGGTAAGGCTCCGTCATGTGGACACTGTGCAGAAATACAGTATATTTTCTAGAAAGTAATTTCACTAGTTGATAGTATTCTTAAATGGACATTTCAGCATGGATCTGTTCTCATGGATTTCATAAAATGAGGAGAAGACAAGTGCAATAAGTTTTGTTTCACTTTAAAGGCATTAATATAAACTACTGTTCAAAGGTTTAGGGATTTTTTTATGTTTTTGAAATAAGATTTTTTTTATGATCAGCAAGGCCTAATTTATTTGATTATTTGAAAATGCAACACAATAGTCTAATTATGTTTGTGGAAACAGTGATACATTTTTTCAGTATTGTTTGATGAATAGTTTTTTACGACAGCATTTTTTAAGTAATTTTTTTGTAACAATATACATGTAAGTGTCATGTTTGATCAGTTAAATGCATTTTTGCTGAATAAACATATTATTATTATTATTATTATTAAGTATATCATTTAGCAAAGACTTTTACATGTCAATACTTTTTTTCATTGCAAATAAATACAATGACAATTTGCAATAATAATAAAAAATATATGTGATTGTGCTTTTACATTATTAACAACTTTTGTGTTAAAGTGAGTCTGTGAGGACAGATGGTGTCTGTGATGAGTGTCAAGCTGCATCTTGTTTCAAAACTGCATCTTGAGCCTCAATGTTTCTCCAAACCTTACTAAAAAAAGAATGATTGTTACACAAATATTTCAAATGCGTCAGTCTTTGATTGAAATCCTGTCACTCTGTCAGCATCGGATGTCATGCAAACGTGAATACCTGCGACCCATGTTCCAAAATGGTATCAACTCACTGTTTGAAGTGCCTATCAAAAAAGAAAGGTCACATGGTGTCATGAATAATAATAAGACATAAGATAAGGCCATGCAGACTCATGAATAATTATGAGACACCATTGTGACACATCCTGTGACGTTGAGACAGAGAAAAATAGCCCAGAAAGTCTATAAATTAATAACTTTCCTCTTTATAAATTAAAAATACGTTATTATCTTCCACTGTCTTTCACTCGTGTTCCAGAAAGAAAGACCTTTCCTCTGACAGTCTCTAATGGTCAAGTTTAGCTCTTTTCAAGAATATTAAATGGTTTCACAGGACCTCTGCTTTATCTCAGTTTTTTTGTTTTGTCAGGTGGAATCAGTTAGACTTGGCAATTGTTCTTCTCTCTATCATGGGCATCACACTTGAGGAAATTGACCTGAATGCCTCACTACCCATCAACCCGACCATCATACGCATAATGAGGGTGCTGCGCATCGCCAGAGGTACCAAATACACGAAGACAGACACACACACACCAGCCGTGAAATAAAACAGGGTCTAATAAGATCTGCCAGAGAGAAGAGAGATTTCCAGCTTTTTTAGCAATGGGAAATTAAAAAAATGTTTTATTTACACTACCATTCAAAAGTTTGGGGTCAGTAAAATTCTTTCCAGTACAAAACTAAGATATTTCGTACAGTTTGGGTATGTGACATGTTGTGTCTAAATAATTATAAGAGGAATGAAATGTGATATTAAATTGCCTTTCAGTGTTGAAGCTGCTAAAGATGGCCACAGGAATGAGATCTCTTCTGGATACAGTAGTTCAAGCTTTACCGCAGGTCAGTGAGTTCATATGTCACATGCTATATTCATCGTTATTCACAGATTATGATGTATGTGGCTTTATTCTGGAGATGTTCTGGTTCTGTAGGTCGGTAATCTGGGTCTGCTGTTCATGCTGCTGTTCTTCATCTATGCAGCACTGGGAGTCGAACTCTTTGGCAAGCTTGGTTGGTAGACTTTTTATTTCCTGTTATTTAACACCACACTACTGTTTAAAAAAAGTTGTTAAAAAAAGAATGTTTTTCAAAAAAAAAAAACTGTAATACTGTGAAATATTACTACTATTAAAATTGTTAAAATATAATTTATTCCTGTGATGGCAATTACTCCAGTCTTCCTTGTCACATGATCCATGAGAAATTATTATAATATGCTGATTTTCTGCTCAAGAAACATTCTATTACTGTCAATCTTGAAAACATTTGTGTTCCCAAAATGACTTGACTAGAATAGAAAGGTTCAAAAGAACAGCAATGATTTTATAACATTACAAATATAATAAAAATCTCACTTTTAAACAATTGAAAGCATCTTAGCTAAATAAAAGTATTAATTCAGTATAAAATATCTCATGCACCCCAAACTTTGAATAGTAGTGCATATTGTTACATAAAATAAATAAATGTCCAAAATGTATATTTTGGATAAAGTATTCAAATGAATTGTTTTGAACACAGAATGCACTGAGGATAACCCATGTGAGGGTTTGAGCAGACATGCTACATTTCAGAACTTTGGCATGGCGTTCCTCACTCTGTTCCGCGTTTCCACCGGAGACAACTGGAATGGAATCATGAAGGTATTTTGCAAACCATGAAACTATTCATGCATGTCATAAATACCTGTTTATGGAATGCTGATATCTAATGCTAGCTCTTAATTAGACTTAAACTCACCCTCATGTCATTCCAGATGTTTAAGAGTGACATTAGAGACATTAGCTGTCAAAAAGATTATTTGTTTCCCACATACATTAACTTATCAGCTTGACAGAACTCACAATTTCTCTGTTTCTGTTTAGGATACCCTGCGGGAATGTAAAAATGACAGATGTCTGAGTTACCTGCCACTTCTGTCGCCTCTGTACTTTGTGACATTCGTGCTAATGGCACAGTTTGTGCTGGTGAACGTTGTGGTCGCTGTGCTCATGAAACATTTAGAGGAGAGTAACAAAGACGCCCGTGAGGAGGCCGAGATGGAGGCGGAGTTGAAGGAAGAGCTTCATGGCATTCGTAGACAAAGCACCGCCTCTGTGGGCGGAGCCATCGGGCTTGAGGGTACAGCTGTGAAAATGGAGACTCTTTCACATGAACAGGTCAGTTCTGTACATTCTTTTATAATTCTTCTATACATAAAGCCACTGTATTCTTGAAAATATTATACCAAGGAACCCCCTTCCCATATATTTAATAGATATTATTAGAGTTGTATCTAAATGTATTTTAGCTATGTTTATGATAAGAGAAAAAAAATCTGAAAGTTTACTGTATTTAAAAACTCTTTGGTGAAATTGATTAGAAAAGGCTAAATGCTCTTAAAATATAGCCTCACATTTGATCTTCACGGTCAAAAATGATTACCCTAGGAAATTTAATTACAAAAAAAAAACAGATAATTTTTTGAGGGTACAATCTACAAATCAGCCACAGTTTTTAATATATATATACTGTATGGCAGAAAATGCTCTTATAATCCACAAGGGAATGCACAGCCCTGTATGGTTATACTACGGTATTAAATATGATTTTCTTTATTTCTCCCACCGGAAATATCACTTTTAAATAACTTTTGAAAATAATAAATATTTTAAATATATATTTTTTTTATTTGCATTATTGTATATTAAAAAACGTGCATAATTTAGAGGTCAATATTGTCTACCATGAAATCCCCTTAAAACACAAAATGTTAAAGAATAAATATCATTGAAACTAAATAAATGAGATTAATTTAACACCTGAGGGTTATTAATAAATGTGTAGTTAAGGTTTAAAATCAACATGTGCAATTTTAAAGTGGTCCAGTCTATTTTTTTTATTGGAGTACAGGACAGATTATGTACTATATTATATTACAAATATTATATTGAATAATTTAAATAATAATAATAAAAATATTTTTGCAGGGTTTTTAATATGTATATGCAAGGGAAAACATAACTGTTAAAGCACATAATATTGATTTGTTGTGTTCACAGGGCCAAGACCCCAATTACAGCAACTTCCTGACAGTTAGTAGACCGTCTTTATCACGGATGCTGTCCTTACCTAATGACAGTTACATGCTCTATCCTGTTAAGACTGTATATGGGTCCATTCATGAGAGGGTCTCCAAACAGGTCTCCACATTACCAGGTGACCAAACCAAACCAGTTCTTACTGGTCATGGCACATGTGCAGAGAGAGAATATGACTAAAGCTGTTTGTGTATTCTACAGGCTCCTCTCCCTCACTCGGCACCCAGCCCTGTGAAGATAGTGCCATAATGCAGGTTCCAGGAACTGCATCTCAGACAAACCTGGCTGCCGTTCCTGCTCCCCATCCTCTAAATCAAAGAGCAAGATCTAGCAAAGCCTTCAGAGCACTGCGGAGACAGGTACTGCAGCAACTCTCACCCTCATGACTGTTTTATATTAGGGATAACAATAGATTCAATTAAATAGACAATTACATCAAATGAAATGCAAGAATTGTGACACTGATCATGTGAACATTTGTATAAATGTCAGATGTTCTTGCTTCCATTGTATCCTTCTCAAATAATGAGAATCCTTCTCAGATAGATCTGTCTATCTATCTATCTATCTATCTATCTATCTATCTATCTATCTATCTATCTATCTATCTATCTATCTATCTATCTATCTATCTATCTATCTATCAGCCTGTCTGTAAATGTTTTAACTTAAAATGTATATGTACATTTACATTTATATAAGTGATTATTAAAGTGTTATAAATACTTAATCTAATAATACATATATATATATATATATATATATATATATATATATATATATATATATATATATATATATATATATATATGTGTGTGTGTGTAATTTGCAGTGCATCTATGTATTACATAAAATGTTGTTATTATTAATATTATCTAAATTAATACTAAATAATATTATAGTCATTTTGTTTAAATTTGCTTTAATTCTATTTTAAAATATTTAATTTATAAAGTCAATATAAAATACAAAATATACAAAAATATTACATTATTAAACGTTTTATTAAAAATAAATATATATAATTTAAACTATAATATATATATAATCATTTTGTATTAAATTAGGTATTAGCTTTAATTTATTTTAAATAAAATTTCATGATATTAGAAATAGCAAGAAAGTATTCAAGATTGTAATGTAATTTATCGTTATTTTAAATGTGTGTTCTGACAGTACATGTGTTTTTACCTGCAGCAAGCAATAAAGAGCGACTCTATTGATTCCACAAACACTGACTCCAGAGACACCTTACACATCCAGAGCAAACCCTGCTCCAGTGATGATGTTCATCTCAAAGTACCCAGCATTCCCCTCACCAGTGGATCCGCCCCGTGTTCGCCCCAGGCCTCACCTCCCCCTCCCCTCCGCAACCGAACAGCGAGCGTACGAACAAACAGACACATGTACAGCCAGCGCAGCATCCCCTGTCGACAATCTAGAAAACCTCTGGAAATAACCAACACACATGCACAAACCAAACTAGAGGATTCGCATGAGGTGGTGCGCCTCAAAACGAACGTTCCCCAAAGAAGAGCCTCTCAGCGTGTGGCACGCAACCAGAACTTGTCCCCTCATGAACCGCCCTACTGTTCTGAAGCCCGGTCTCAAGACTCATTACACGGCGGGGCATCCCAGCCGGGCACCAGCGCTCAATGTCTACGGAAGTACAACAGTATGGGAAATAATGGCTTCCTATCTCAACTCCACGTCCCTCGGCGCCACTCAACGCACGGGGAAGAGTTACTGCTTCAGCAGCAGCCACCTGGACCTTCTCAAATGCCCAAGAAGGAGAAAATGAGCCCGCCCTGCATCTCCATCGACCCTCCCACCGAAGCAGAGTTTCAGTCTCCAGCGGTCGGTCAGGATCACAGCACAGTCCTAAGACGGCGGACACCATCCTTCGACTCCGCATTACCACAGGAGTCCACAGATCTTCCTGACCTGCAGGATGAACCTCTTTTGCCAGGTCGTTTGCCCCTCCCACAATTCTCTTTTGACCAATCGGATGTAAGTTCGCTGAGCAGCATGTCAGAACTGCTTTCGGATAGTGACCAGTCGACGCACTCCTTCCCTCCCGAGGGGCGTTTGGGGGCGGTGGGAGACGCAGCTCAGAGTCCACTCAGGAAGAAGGTATTGGTCAGAATGGCCAGCACTAGGGATCCAGGAAATGAGGATTCGTTTGCCTAAGCGACCGCGCAGGAAGTCACTCATGCATTCCGCCTCTTCGCAAAGCATTTTAATAACAGTCAGAGGCGGTGTCGGCAAAAGTATGCAAATGTGTTTCTGATGGAACTGAGGTTTTTTTGCCTGATCATATTGATTAGGGAACTTGTATTAGTGTTCATCACACACACTGATGTTGTGGCGTTTTATGTGAGTTCATATGAACATCCGTCACAGAAACATGTTGCATCGTGGCATGACAATGCAATTTTAACCCTCATATTTTGTTTGGGGTCTGAAAGGTTGATAGATTTATAGCTCAAAAAGTGTCATTTAAAGTTATCCTGTAAAGCCTGGCAAATGAAATCTAAGTTTAGTGAAACTTTAGACAAAATATATATATATATTTTTTTGTTGTTGTTGTTGTTGTTGTTGAGTTTATTTGAGTGGGCAAAGTTGCAAAGTTGACACACGAACCACGTCCTGAAGGAGGAAGAATTGATTAATTGTTTTTATTTTTACATTTTGACACAAATTGTGATCCAGCATTTTTGCAACAGACATGAATGACACAATAAATCATGCGGAAGTGTAGTTTTGCTTTTTAAAAGATTAGATTTCCTTCTTGCGCTGGCAAAAAATAACACTCAATATGTCTTGAGAAATTATGCAAATCTAGTTTAATTTTAATTTTTTTAATGCATTATTATTATAATTATTAATAATATTTTAAATCAGACTGACCCCAAACACAAACAACATTACTATATTGCATAATAATTACCCGACAGTCTGAGGAACAGAATAACATAATGTGTTGAAATGAGTTATTATTATGAGTTATTATTAGTGAGTAAATCTCGACAGAACATGAGGGTTAAATGGCAGCACTATATTTGTCATCTTCAAGCAAACCCTCACGTCACATGATTAATTAACTTAAAAGTCATGCCCTAATTGTAACACCCTATTGTCTTACAGAATATATGACACAGATCTATTTTAGCTGAAACATGTGCATGTTTCATAATGCAGATTGTGTAGCTGAAGGAATGAGATGATTATTGTATATAGCCTATGTGTGGCATGTGATATTTTTGTAAAGGGTCCGATTTTTACATATTGTTGGTCTTCAGGAAGGATCGTGTTAAATGAATGTTCCAGGTTCAAGTTCTTCAGCTGCAGCAGAAAATCATTTTGAGTTGTTCCTCAGTTTGTGTGTACAGTGATGCAGTAGAAGTCTATGGGGAAAAGCACTGCAGCAGGATAAAATAGACACTATTTTGAAACTATAGTCAAGAGTTTAGCATTGTGTCGACATGACACTAGTGTAATAACATTTCCTAATAACTCTGTCTATGCAAACTTATATCCAATTTTTAGTCTCTACACTGAAACTGTTTTGACTCAGAAGGTAATACATTTAACATGGCAAGTAACACATTGAAGTAAACATGACATTTTTAAGTACAACTGAAATATAATTAAATTTAAATAGTATTTTCTTGTAAAAATGTGCTCAAATTTGACAGTCTGTGGAGGACTTGGAGTGTCATTTTAAAGCAAATAAATCATCATCAATAAATCAATCATGTATTATTTCAAATTAACAATTTAAATATTTTTTTCAAATTGACAAATAAATACACATATTTAAAAGAGGTTAATTTATCTAGTAATGCAGTTAAATGTAATAATTAATAACACATGCAAAGACAACAGTAGGTAACTACCAGAAATTCGTCTTGTACAGACAGATCTTTTTCTTTAAACCCTCTGAAATATTTTCCCCTTTGACTTTCATTGTTAGAGCATATATCAATTTTAAGTGTTCTTTCTTTTAAACTGTATTTCCCTGACGTGCTTCTTGTAAACTTTCAATCAGGACATTTATTTATGTATTTATTCCATGCACAAGCACAGAGATTTCCAAAGAAATGAGCTAGCATGAATGTTAACAGTTAGTTTTGTTTGAAAACACTGGTGTTTTGGATCATCAAGGGATGAATTCAGTAATAATAAGCCCATGAACAGTTACATTTCGGTATAGTTTTGAATAGCATTATCATTATTTCCTTTCTTGTCAGTGTTGCAGTATTAACAACAACATGACGCTTGACAGACGTGCATCTGAAGTTCCCCTGCATTACCAGTCAAACATGGGCTTTTCACACTTAACCTTGGGTTAACAACCATAGATTAAGGCCACTTTTAACCCTGGATTAATAAAATTCCCATTTTGACATTAAGGAATCCCGAAAAAATCTATCAAGTTTTTGTGCAGCAAGCCAGCATATTAGAATGATTTTTGGAGAATCATGTGACACTGAAGACTGGAGAAATGATGAACAAAAAACGATTCTTCTGTTTTTTATGTGTGTTTTGAGTGTTTTCAAGCCCTGTAAAAATAGTGTTTGTTTGATTGATTGCAGTTTACAAATTCTCAAAGTATTGGCAGTTATTATGCCTGGCATATTTTTAAAAAATTATTTTATGGTTAACTAGAGTGTAATGGAGGTATTTGGGAAAACCAAGGGCTGCTAAATATAAATGAGTATCACTGTAGAGGTCAGGATGTGTGTCATGTATGCAGTGTGAGATCCAGAATGCTGTTTGACTGCTTTATGATGCTTTTGGGTGCATCTACAGATGTTAGCATCTGTTGAGTATCAAGATACATTTTGATGAAAAACTATGGACATTAAACGTTAAGAGACTGTTAACTACTTGAAAAGATTTCTATTTTGCTCCCAATGCTGTGTTTCCTGTAGACTGTAATCCATTGCCACTATGTGTGAAGTGTGTGAACAGAGCCTAATGCCAATACTTTCCAATAATAGGGTACAAAATTGGGCTTGAAATAACTTCAATAATAAAAGGAATAAAATAATAATAATAATAAAACTATGTGTCAGTGAAAGGAGGCGTTTTGCCCAAATCTTTTGTTTTGGGGGCATGGGGGGGGGGGTAGTTTGGGCTCAAATGTTGTTTTTTAGTTTTAGTTTTTGATAAACTTATATGTCCCATAAAGTAGCAAATATATATATATTTTATTCCCCTTGATGTAACCTTAATAACAGGGTCGAATGAATGGTTGCCATTTGAAACTTGCTATTGGCATGCTGTGAATTTTATGTTAGTTAATAGTTTATTAAACATATTAATAGCTCTTTGTCTGAAGAACATGACATTTTTATATATATTTATTTGACAAAAAAGCAACAGGACACTAGTTTGTACCCTATTTGTGGAGAATTCCATCCTCCAAGGTTCACTTGCAAGGTTTTTGTCATCCAGCTTATTCATATTGGTTTTTGGAACGCAAACAATATGTACCTTGTAATATATCCCAATGTATTTGAAATTATAAACAAGGACAGCACCAGAAAGCTTCTGTGTGTTGATCTGGTAATAATAGCATGTATATCAACCCAACTGTATCTTGCCCTTATTTCTGTTGTTTTTGTATGGCATAATAAAGCACACTACCATAAGACACACACTGTATTATAAATCTAGTTGCAAATCCAATAATGGCTACATAGCTGTAAACATTTTACAGCTTCAAATTTCTTTTCAAGGGCATTTTAAGGCATTCAGGTTTATGGAAACATGAAAGTCTGCTTATTAAACTGGATTTATTGAAATGATTTAAGTAAGAGGAAAACCATCTTTTTATGCTTAAACCTAAAGCATTTGTCTCATAGAGAATGCTTTTTTTTACACTCATACACAGCAAAGGCTTCTCCAAACATTGTATTATTATAAATGATCAATGTTGTGTTATTATTTTATCTTTTGTAACAAATTTAATTTATTTTAGTATCATTTTTATTTAAGCTTTTAAGATTTCAGTTTTAACCAAAACTATATTATATTTATAATAAATATTAATATTATTAGTATTTATTCATATTTTAATTAGTTTTTATTTTTATATTTTCAGTTTTCATCCCAGTAATTTTGATTAAGGCTTTTGTTGTTTTCACTCATTTTATATTTCTGTATTATATAGCATGCATTAATTTATTTGACTTTAAGTTATAGTTTGTGATTTTAGTTTTTAAAATTACATCAAATTATAAAAAATCATGTAATATTGCTAGCTTATTTGAGTTTTATTTCAATTAGTGAATGTTTAAATATATATATATATATATATATATATATATATATATATAGTATATGAAAGGTCTTTATTGTAATTTAACAGCAGTTTTCACCTTCTCTCAGAATTGAAAATTCTGTCTTTTTTACTCATCATCATGTTATTCCAAAACTTAAAAAAAAAAAAAAAAAATCTGTGGAATAGAGTATTGTCCATTTGGAATCCCAGCACAAAAGATGTCATCATCCAGCAGTATGCTTCACTGTACTGATTCATTTTTATTCAGGACCTCATGGTACTGTATATGTCAGCTTAAAGACTTTAATAACCACTGTAACTTCTTCCATTAACAAAATATAACAAGTACATCTCTGCTTCAGTGGGAATTTGTGGCATTTTAACATATCATGCAATTAGACAGAATTAGACCAAGCACACACATTCCCACCCACACACACACACACACACACACACATACACAAGTATGCTTGTTAAAGTAAACAATCTGTTCCAGTAATCTCAGTTATCTCATCCGGAATGTTTCTGACTGCTACTAGAGTCCATCAGCAGACACACACACACTCATTTGCTCATTCTCTTCACCATTTCTCATTATTTCTCAATTTCAATAATTTCTCATTATTTTTTCTCTTAGTGACATACTGTAAGTACTTATAAACACATTTGCTAATTCTCTCTCAACAAAAACAGATTTTTGACAATTTATTTGGACAGAACTGATTTAACTGCAGAAGATGTTGATTGATGTATCGTTTGGTACTTCTGTCAATCAGCTGTGCCAAGACATTTGATAATCAGAAACACAAAAATATTAATATTCTTAAAGGTGCACCAAGTAACTTTTGTAATTGAAAAAAAAGTTTTACCCTGAAAGAAACGAATAGTACTTTTGTAAAATATGTTGTAAATTTTAGATATGAAATATGACTCCGCCTCATATTAGTGGTCTAAAACTCCTGTTTTTTTAAGGTTTTCATGTAAGATATATATATTTTATTTGATTGATTTTACTTCAATCACATAATTTCAATTCATTAAACTGGCAAAAAAAAAAGTAATCATTTAGATAAGCTTTTTCTGAATTTTAGTCATTAAATTCTGTCATTATTTACTCAGCAAAAACTTTGTCTTTTAAATGATGCAAGAGCCAATACTTAGTGCACCTTTAATTATTTTTAATTTCTTTAATTAAACAATAATTACTAAATAAATCGTCCATGGTGATTTTGACAATTATTTGTAGCCGAATGTAAAAAATTTGTGTAGGGCAGGCAACCACAATCAACCCAAAACATCCATCTTTGCTGAGGTTGAAGTGAGATACATTATCAGACTGTATTATAGTGCAGACTACAGAAGGTGAGCATCATCTCCTCACCACCCTGTTACTAAAATGCAATACGATACGATACATTTAGCTAACATTGACGGCAGACTATACTCAGTCCTTTAGCGCTGCTATATTCCTTGCCTTCTGATTGGTTGTGGATTAAAATGCAGGCGGGATCTTGTATCCAGGGGGGCGGGTCTCCACGGTTTCGATGAGCGGTGTACTCTGGTAAGCGTTGACGGGGATGGTGGTCTGACCAATGACATCGTTGGAGGGGTACGGCTGCTTGGGCGGATGGGTGGCCATGTGCTCAGTGGTGAACAGTGTCATGTCAGTACCGAGCAGGAACCTCTGAACGGCGCACACCGTAAGGCCCGCCTAGTCCGGAGAACCAGGATTATGCATATTAGTGATTAGCATGTGATTAGCATGTTAGTGAGAAAGAAAGTCAAGCTTATGAGGTATCAGCAAGAGTTAGCTGGAATGCTTGAGTTAGCCAAGTTTCAGTTTAAACACACAAGAAAAATATGTTTTGACTCTACTTGATCTAGAAGTATAAGTTCATTCTTATAATTGTGACGGAAAAAGTGACTTTAATTAAAGTAGGCCATGCAATATATGTAATGTTATGTGAATGCCTGTGTTTGTGTCTGGTGTTTATATTACCCATGACATGTTTTTATATACAGGTGTTTTGTTTTTTTTGTTTTTTAAAGTATATATTTTAAATTACATCATCTATTCTAACTAAAATATATTGTTTCCAATTTAAAAAAAACTTGAGTTAATGCAAAATATTTTTTGCATTCTTTCATTCATTTTATAGCAATCATAATACTTGCTTTAGTCATAAATCTACTGTATATACAGTGGCCAAATGTCTGTGCACATTTACACTATTGTTCAAAATTTTGGGGTCATAAGATTTTTTAATGTTTTTGAAAAAAGTCTCTTATGCTCACATTTATTTGATAAAATATACAGTAAAAGTTGTAAAATGAAAGTATAATTGTGAAAAAAATTACAATTTAAAATGATTGTCTTTTATTTGAATATATTTTAACATGTAATTTATTTTTGTGATGGCAAAGCTGCATTTTCAGCAAGCATTACTCCAGTCTGCAGAGTCACATGACAACATTTTAAACAGTAGTGTATATTTTCAAAAAATATAATCAATTATATTACTTAAAATCACTTTTTAACATTGACCACTTTCTAATAATTGGCCAATTGGGCACAGTTATTATTTGAGAAAATCTTAAAATATTGGCTAGTTGATTGTGATGGCAAATAGAATATAGTATATGTATACATATATATATATATATAGTGTAGCTTAATATCTATAAAGCTAGGCTTCATAATAACCAGCGATAACATATATTCAATAATATAAAATCTTTAGAAATTGTAATACTTGTTTTATCAACATTTATGAAACATTGTTTGTGTACTTTTAAACTTCAGAGATTTATCATGTTTATTATAAATCTAGATTATTACACACTGTATACTCTTAAAGAAAAAATGACAAAGCTGCCACTGGGGTGGAACCCTAAGGTACAAAAGCTAAAAGCTACACCTTTGTAACTTATTTCCCCCTAAATGGTACATATTACTCCATTAAAGGTAAATATTAGTACTTTAAAAGTACATATTAGAACCTTTTGAATTGCCCCAGTGATAGATTGGTACCTTTATTGACTATATTGACAGTACTGTGTCTCATACAGTCAGACTAGCATAGTTTAGAGTGTACTTAGGAGTAGTACATGAAATCTACATCTACTGTAGGCTATCGAGAGACTGTTAGGCTGTTTGGACAGAAGCCTCTGTTTATCCTCCATAAAGGCAGTGTCCTTAACCACAGACATAGATAAGTCTGAAGCACAAACACCAATGCTGGCAGTCAAATATGAAAATAATTGTGATGGTGTACTGTGTGTATAAGATGGAGTGTCTTACCCAGGTAAGGATGGAGAAGAAAGAGAAGGCGATAGCTGCTCGTGCCGCGTCTGACGCCTGCTCCAGCGGCAGCTCCTTAGGGGAAGTACGACTCCACTGACTGGCCAAAAAGCAGAATCCTACAAACCAAATGAATGTCCAGAAACCTGAAGAGAGGAGATGGGCAAATGTGTGATTTTTTTTTTTTTTCAGGTACACTACATTTTATTATCATACAAATATATTGACAATTTCAGCAATTGGGTCTTTAGAACAATGTAATAGTTAACTAAAACTAAAACCTTATATACTAAACTAACATTATATGTGACCCTGGACCACAAAACCAGTCTAAAGTGTCCATTTTTAGAATAAATAAGCTTTCCATTGATGTATGGTTTATTAGGACAGGACAATATTTGGCAGAGATACATCTATTTAAAAACAATTCTTAACAATACATATTACTAATCAAAAATTAAGTTTTGATATATTTACGGTAGGAAATTTATATCTTCATGGAACAAGATCTTTACTTAATATCTTAATGATTTTTGGCATAAAAGAATCAATCAAAATCAATAATTTTGACCAATACAATGCTTTTTTGGCTATTGCTAAAAATATATACCAGGGACTTAGGGGAAGTCGTGGCTTAATGGTTAGAGAGTCGGACTGGCAATCGAAAGGTTGTGAGTTTGAGCCTTGGACCGGCAGGAATTGTGGGTGGGGGGAGTGCATGTACAGTTCTCTCTCCACCTTCAATACCACGACTTAGGTGCCCTTGAGCAAGGCACCGAACCCCCAACTGCTCCCTGGGTGCTGCAGCATAAAATGGCTGCCCACTGCTCTGGGTGTGTGTTCACAGTGTGTGTGTGTGTTCACTGCTCTGTGTGTGTGCACTTCGGATGGGTTAAATGCAGAGCACAAATTCTGAGTATGGGTCATCATACTTGGCTGAATGTCATGTCAATTTCACTTCCCTGTTCCAGGGTCACAAATATATATACTATATTATAAACTAAAGCTAAAATCTTATATAGCATATTTGTAACATCTTTGTTGAACATAATTATTACTTACTGCAATCAAATAAAATATATTTTTTAATCAGTTATTTAGGTTAGAAATAAAAATTTCAGATTAACTTTTGAATGGAATGCAGAAGTAAATGAAAATCACTGACTGGATGTAATTGTGACTGCATCAGAATACACTAATTATCATCATTCACATGATAACAGGGATTCATGACTGAATACTTTTACCTGAAAAAACCATCTCCAACAGCACTGCTCTCTTTCTGTTTTTAACACTGCTGATCTGGGGGAAGTAGACGTCCAGGGCCAGGAAGGAGACACAGGCTAAGAAAGCCACAATTCCTATAGTGATGCCGTAGTTACAGGCGTCTGCGTTCTTATTAAAGACACAGTGCAGGCGCTCACTGCCCATATTCACATAACCCTCATTTATTATAGAAGCAAAGACCACCATGGAGAAGATCTGGAGAGAGTCAGTGAAAAAAAGACATGAGTCACAGCAACAGGCATATAAACTTCATCCCAGGTCGGTGATAAA